>NC_057800.1:602569247-602592009 GCF_018294505.1 Triticum aestivum
CGCCCGCCAGCTCGTCACCGGCACCGACACCGCCGCCTTGTCCGGCGCGCCAAGGCCGCCGGAGCAGCTCCGCCGCGCCGCGCCTCCATCCTCTCCGGCCTCCCTCGTCGTCCGCAAGCCGCCGACCTCCTCCCCGAGCTCTCCGGCGAGCCCTAGCTCTGGCCACCGCGTGGAACTTCGGCGAACCTCCTTCTCCGGCCATCCTCGGCTTCCGTGTGCCAGATCTGGATCGGGTCAAACCCTAGGTTGACCCCGAGATATTTTCTAAGTCATTTTTCTGTAGTATTTTATTCCATGGTCATCGCATCGTAACTCCGCATCCGTAGCTCCGTTTTGCGCGTGTAGCATATCAAAATGTTCGTCTCAAGGAGTAGATCATTTCATCTCATTGCATCATTTTCATTTGAGCTCATCTTCATGCCCGAAATGCTATTGGAAGAGAGCTATTTGAGTTAATTGTCAGATGTGCTGCACCAAATAGTTATTTGTCATTTTTTCCATGATTAATGTGTGCATGATATGCCCCTGAGCTCTACGTGAGTTTTGTTATATGCTTTGCCATATTTACAGAGGTGCTATCCATGTATTTTTGTGATATGTGTGGTGACTAGCACAGGCTTGCAAAGTAGTGCATTCGTTAATGCTGATTTCAGGGACTTAGAATTTCACTAAGTCCTTGATCTGTTTTTATCAATATGCCATATGTTCATGTTGTTTCCTAGTGATTTGTGCCTCTTTTGAGGATGATCAGTAAGGATGATTTGTTAATATTGTGTTGCTCTATCCATCCATGTCCTTGTTTGCATTTATGGAGCACCCTAGCTTGAGTCAATCGAGCTCTACTTTTGCTATTTCGTAATTCCTGGCAGATTGTCTACTTGTTAGCGATTTTGCCGAGGATGTTGTTGATCCGTGCATGCTATGTTGTTGTTCTTGCCATGTCTAGTTTATATAATATGTTTTCTTGATGGGTCTATGCTTAGATTGTCATGCCTTGCTCTGTAGTAAGTGCATCGAGCTCGTAAACATGCCTACTCGTTAACAGATTTGCATGCTCCAGTTTTTCTCCAAGTCTGAGATCTGATTATTTTTTGCCATGTTCACATGCTTGCAATTGTATTTTTCTGATCCCTTTTGGCTCAAGGTCACTAAGGGACTTTTGTTAAGCTCTTTGAATAGCTCCATGCCATGCCTTGCTTTGCCATGTTAAGTTCCTGTAGCATATAGTTTTCTTGCTCCAAAGTGTGCTACCTGATCTGAAATTCCAGGCTTGTGTTAATTTCACTAAGTTTGAAACTTGTTTATAATTTGCATTTTGCCATGCTTGTTTGAACCTATTAATGGATGAATTGGTCGTAGCTCAGTGTTCATCTTTTGTCAAGCATTATGAGTGGATCCCTGCCATGTTTGAGTGATGTAGCATATTTATCTTGATGCACTTAGATGGCTACTTGCTGTTTATCGCAGACCGTTGCCATATTTGTTTTGCTCGCCATTTCCAAACTGTGCATCCGATTCCGGTGTTCTTTATATCGATTTCAACCGAAATCACCTCACCTTTCCAGCAGAACACTTGGATTTCCAAGTTGAGGCCAGGTTCCATCTTTCCTTGTCAAATCTTGCATATGCATCACATATCGCATCCCGCATAGCATACCATGTTTGCATCATGTTGTTCGAGCACTTGCACGTGGTTGATTGTATTCCTTTTGCTTGTTTGTCTTGTTTGGGTAGAGCCGGGAGACGAGTTCTCTAACGAGGAGCCCGTTGAGTTTGCTTTCGAGGATCCAGTCAACTCTGACAACTTTGCAGGCAAGATGATCATACCCTCGAAATTACTTCTATCTTTGCTTGCTAGATGCTCGATCTTTTGCTATGCCTATGCTATGATGCCTACCACTTGATTATCATTCCTCCCAAACTGCCATGTCAAACCTCTAACCCACCATGTCCTAGAAAACCGTTGATTGGCTATGTTACCGCTTTGCTCAGCCCCTCTTATAGCGTTGCTAGTTGCAGGTGAAGATTGGAGATCGTTCCTTGTTGGAACATTGCTTATTTGTTGGGATATCATTATATTATCTTGTTATATTAATGCATCTATATACTTGGTGAAGGGTGGAAGGCTCGGCCTTTTGCCTAGTGTTTTGTTCCACTCTTGCCGCCCTAGTTTCCGTCATATCGGTGTTATGTTCCTAGATTTTGCGTTCCTTACGCGGTTGGGTGATAATGGGAACCCCTTGACAGTTCGCCTTGAATAAAACTCCTCCAGCAATGCCCAACCTTGGTTTTACCATTTGCCACCTAGCCTCTTTTTCCCTTGGGTTTCCGGAGCCAGAGGGTCATCTTATTTAAACCCCCCCGGGCCAGTGCTCCTCTGAGTGTTGGTCCAAACTAGAGTCTTGTGCAGCGCCCCCTCGGTGAAACTCGAGGTTTGGTTTTAGTTGTATGGAGCGCTCATCTGAGTGTGCCCTGAGAACGAGATATGTGCAGCTCCTATCGGGATTTGTCGGCACATTTGGGCGGTGTCGTGGTTTTGTCACGGCAGATGTCATAGAGAAAGGACTTAGTCGTGGAGCCATCGCGATGGGTTAGCTTGAAGGGGTTAAAGCGGACACAGGGACACAAGAGGGTTTATACTAGTTCAGCCCCTTCAATGAAGGTAAAAGCCTACGTCTAGATGTGATGGAATTGATGGGGTTTCGATGACTAGGGAGCAAACAAGCTTCGCCTATGTCTCGAGTTGTTGTTTGTCCTTGAACCGCCGTCGGGTCGTCCCCTTATATACATGGGTGACGCCCATCGATTCACAGAGTCCCAACACCGGTCGATATTCGTATCCGGGTTGGTCTCTCCTTATTCCTAACTTACAATACAAGTTTATATACAAATACCGGTTTACAGCTACAAGTCTTGAACCGACTACGGGCCTTAGGCCCTCATCTGCCTTCTTGGGCTTTAGCACTCTTGAACTACTGATGAAGTTGACCCGGCCCAGATAGGCCGGTTTACGCCCAGCAGTAATATCCCCAACATTAAGCCCCAGATTGATTTGAACGGGTTCATGTCAATCCTTTAACAAAAGCTTCATCTTCAACATATTCTCATAAATTGGTAAACTGCCATGCTGTCATCTTCTCTGATTGCTGTAAACCGGAGTGACGTCACCTGTCATAACGAAGCTATCCATTATGCTTCTTTGTTTAATAGATCTACGGAAATCGAGGCGACAACTCCGTTTCGTGGCCCCTTGATTGTCACGCCTAACACATGTCCTTTTGCCTTATAAATAGGACCGAAGGGTCATTTCCTTTCTCTTTCCCTTCGGCCCCTTCTGCTTCATCTTCCTCGCATCGCCCAGCTTCAGAGCTCCACCGCCACCGTCGACCTCTGCCTCAACCTTGGCCGCTGCATCAACCTGGGCGCACCAGAGCATCGCGGCAACCTTCCGCGTCTTCCTCACCTCCGGTAAATCTTCTATCCTTTCCTCCGCAGATTTCCTCTAGGGTTTCACAGTTCTTCAGTGTTCATCATCTGCCTCTTGCTCATACGATAGATCTTTAGATGAATCCGCAAATCTTTATTCTGTGCAATGGTAGTCGTTTAACCTTCGCCTTCACTTACGCATCTCAAAACCATAGATCTATATGTATGTTTTGCTCATTGATTCGATACTGCTCCTTTGAACCTCTGAATATTTATCTCTTTTCTGAACTTGCTTCAGATCCAACGCTGTAGAGAAATCTTGTGAAATCTGTTTCTGCATACTTATCCATCTGCAATCTCAGCTGTTTCAATGCTTAGATCAGGCAGTTTAACCTTGTAGAAAAATTTGCCAAACCGGTATATACCATTAGTCCCCTTGTTGAACCGCCAGATGTTGTTGCTTCATAAAACTCCGGTTCAGATAGATCTGTCTCCGGTTTAACATTGCACATACCAATGTACCTTGATCAATGCATTTTTGAACTGGGATTTTCTACCTTGTAGATTTCATCATGGCCAAGCAAGTATATGAGTGCAATTGGGTTCCTTCTCGCGTCACAGAGGCTCAGCTGGACGATTTAGTCCTGATCGGCGCTTTAGGCAGCAAAGATAACATCCATTGGAGGGCTCCTAGCAAAGAATGCCCTCCCACACCTCAAGAAGGAGAGGTCGTTGTTTTCGTAGATCACTTAGCCCGGGGCTTTAAGCCGCCCGGTTCTAAATTTTACCGGGATGTTTTAGCCGATTTCCAACTCCATCCACAAGACACTGGCCCCAACTCTGTTACAAATATGTGTCACTTCCAAGTGCTCTGTGAGGCGTTCTTTCAAGAGGAGCCCACAGTGGAATTGTTCAGAGACCTTTTCCATCTAAACCGCCGTACTGAGTTTACTAACGGCTCCAATACGGAGTTGGGTGGCGTGGCGATCCAGAAAAGGAAAGAGGTCACATACCCTCATGCCAAATTGCACGGCCACCCAAAAGAGTGGAATCAGACATGGTTCTATTGCAAAGACACCTCCCCTGCTGGTGAGAATCCCTTGCCTGGCTTTCATCCGGAGCGGCTCAGCAATACACACCCTTTTTCGCAAAGATTGACTGCCCAGGAGAGAAGCAAATATGCTCCTCAACTGTCGAAGCTCAGAGCCTTTATGGCCAACGGTTTAACAGGGGTTGATCTCGCTCGCTGTTGGATATCATGGAGCATACTGCCCCTTAGTCAGCGCTCCAGTTTGATGTGCGAGTATACTGACAATGTTGATGACCCACTGCGATATTCCAAAATCCAGCTCACCGATGAAGAAATCACAGAGGCTGTGAATAAGATGCTGAATGAACCGGAACACATCTGTGCTAAAAATGGCCTGCTTCCCTTCTGTGCCACCAACAAACCGCCAGCTGTAAGACTTTAATTTTTCTTTTTGTTGAATCTATTATTGATATATCTGGTCATTATTTAATATCAGTGTCTGTGTAATCAGGGCAATGTTCCGTTTTGGAGCAAGAAACTGCCGCAGGAGAAACCAGAAAAACCAGACAAACCGGAAAGAGCAACCCGGCAAAAGACTAAAGCTGTGAAGAAGAATGCCCACAGGAAAAGAACCACTGCATCCTCTAATCCGGCCCCTGATGATGATGTGGATAATCCGGACCTTGAGGTAGAGCTTGACTCACTTGGCTTATTTTTCATGCGTCTTATTGATGATGATATTTGTCAGGATGATGCCGAAGCTAGCCACGCTGATGCTGCAGAGGTAATTATTCTCTCTTCCGATTCAGAACCTTTGCCTTCACTAAAAATCCGTCAGGCAAACCGGAAAGTTAAATTTTCTCATCCTCTTGCTTATTTGGATCCCAAATTTCTTATGAAGACCCAACAGCACGAAGCTCGTTACACAACCCGGCACAGGGGCCAGGTAGTTACCTCCGCCGGTTTACCGAACAGTCCGGCTCGAAAACGCCGTTCAGAGGTCTCTAATTTGCTTGTCAGTGCTTGTCCTAAAGCGGGCTGCTTTCGTCAACCTCTTAATCCATCTGACTCCGATTACCAGGTTACTTCCCACTCATCTTCTGGCGAGTCATTGGCTACTCAGCTGCCACCGCTCAAAACGGTGCTTGGGTAAGCTATACTTATCATAATATTTGCAGCACATCGCCTTGGAACATATGTTGTATTTGATTTTGTTATTCCTTTCAGGGCCAAACCTAGGCCAAGCAAGAAGGCTCGCCTGGACAAAGCGGCCGAAGAAGATGTCGTCCTTGAACCGGGCAAGACAGCAGATCTTGAAGCGGCTATTCCTGAGGATACACCAAATGATCCACCGCAGCAAGACGACAATCTTATTGCTGAAGAGAGACCAATTGATGCCTCAAGTCCTGTCAATCAGCCCACAAGCTCCATCCAGATTGAGAAATCCACCGGTCCAGCAAAGCCTACTGACAAGCCAACAGCCCCAGTGCAAACCGGCGATACCAAGGACGATGAGGTTATCATTACTGGCACTGGCCATACCGAGCCAAGCAATCCTGTCGCTTTGTCCAAACATTCTGCCAAGGAAGAATTTGCTGCCTTTGGCAAAGGAAAGTGGAATGCTGATCTGGCGACTTACGCTGCTCTGAACGCCCAAGATATCCATTCCGGCTACCTGAACCGGCTGTATACTAGTCGTGACTATGAAGCCGGTCTGGTTAATATGATGAAAGATAAATATGAGGTAACTTCCATATGCTCTTTCCTGCTTGTATGCTTCAATTCGTGCTGACTCTCCTAGCCCCCAAGGGCCGGTTTGTAATCTTCTTTCAAACCGGGACTTACTAATATAAATCTTAATGCTTTGAAATTTGCTGATGTAGCCCCCAAGGGCCGGTTCAACTTAACGTAGTTAAACCGGTACTTTAAGTAATTGAGATTGCCGCATCAGAATATATACAAGCAAATAGCCATTAGCCCCCAAGTGCCAAGTTGAATACTTGTATTGATCTTGGGACTTTGTAAGCAATTGAAAGATGAAGATCGAATATGCATTAGCCCCCAAGTACCAAGTGCATAACTTGTTATGTGGTTGGTACTTCAATCCTTGTACCGTTTTATTGAAGCATATAACTGTCTGCATGCAGGCTGAGCTGAAGACGAAAGAAAACCAAGTCGCCGATCTCCAAGAAAACCTGAAAACCCAACAAGCTGAAACCTCCAAAGCAAAAGAGGAATTAGCCAGCGCTTTAAGCGCCATGGAACAGCTTAAGGAGAGCTTCAAGAAGAAGCAGGCGGATTGGGCCACTGAAAAGTCCGCTTTAATCAGACGAGCAGAGGATGCCGAGGCTGCACTAAAACCGGTGGCGGATGAACTGACCAGCATAAAGTGGCACGTGCATGCCATGACCACTGCTATCTTTGGTAAGCCAGTTTGACTGCTGAATTGACTCGGCCTTCTTACAGAGTTGCTGGTTTAACCATTTACGATATTTCAGGGACACGCATTGGTCACTTGGGGTCAGATGTGCGGAAGAAATTGAAAGCCGCCTATACGTTGGTCGAACAACTGTACACTGGCGCATAGCGGATCATCTGTACCGCATCCCACAACAAACCGGCACCCACTTTGATTCAAGACACTCTAATGAAACTGTCGGTGCTTCCTGCCCGGGTTGAAGAGCTGAAGAAATCTGCTGCTTGAACCGGTGTGATCAATGCCTTAATCCAGGCAAAAGCATGGGTGCCAGATTTTGATCCTATTGAAGCGGCTCAGGGCTATCCTAGCTTGAAGGAAGACGGGTCAGAGTTTGGTGAAGCGGATCTGCGAGCAATAAATCGGGAGGTGCGTCCGCTTGCTTGTCAATTGGCTGAAGAAGCAGACTTGTCTCATTATCAAGCCCAATATGACACTCAGAACAAGCGAATAGCTGCACCAATTCATGAATCGGAAAATCTTATCCCTCCAATCCGTAAGCATACTTACACTCCCGATATTGACCCGTCATTGTTGATCCATGATGAAGCTGTTTTTCAAGCATTAATGGGAATCGACTGGACAACTGTTGATTTCCAGCCGCTGGGTAGAGAAACTGAGGCTGAAGCGGCGCAGGATGACCCACAACCATCAGGCCAGGCTGGTGACCAAGCTTGAACCGGAAGCCGGTTTAAAACTGCTTCTCCTTTGCAAAAAACAATGATCTTATTGTGGGCACCGTGTTGCCTTGTAATAGGCTAGCTGATACTTTTGATGTTGATATTCCTTCGTGCATAATTTGCTCTTCCTTTGGGTGATGAACTTGCCAAAGTACTTTCTGCAATAAAAAATCTTCAAGTGCCGCCACGGTTGTATCGTCAGGCGGAATATGATGTCTGCATACATGAAATCAAAACATCCGAATTTTTTTAAGTACATGACCAAATTTTTGAGATACATAATACCTGCCATCGTTGAACATGAAGTTGGCTCGGCCAATCTTGAAGCGGAGTTTTATAAACCCACACTGTTGGAGGAGATAGCAGCTCCCATTTATATATATGATGCCGGTTTACCATGTAAACCATACTGGGTTATAATAAACACCGTGTTACTCCATAAGAGGATGTTAACAAAAAAGATCAAACCGGGCAAATAGTCTCCGGATTGAAGTGAACCTGTTCCTTCAATTGACAGTACGAACCGGTTGAAAACTTTGTCGGTTTAAAGAACACAATAAAAAGAAAGAAGTATCTTGCAAAGAAAAGTGTGAAGCCAATGCAATGACAAAACCGTTTGCAAAAAAGGTTTATTTGAGCTGATCAGATGGCGTTACCATGGCCGAACACGACCAAGCTCCCGTTAGGTGTAACTATGGTTCTAGTCAGCCAGGTCCCCAAATGAAACCGTGGCATTTATGTCGATCAAGTGGCATGGCAATGGTTCGGGTTCGACCAAGCCCCCAAGTGATTCTATGGCCTTAGGCCGATCAAGAGGCATGACTGGTTCAGACATGACCAAGTCCCCAAGTGATCTGGTGGCTCTCGCCTATCAAGAGGTATGGTATTGGTTCGGACATGACCAAACCCCTAAGTGATATAACATGATGCTTTTAAAAAGCTAACTCAAGGGGTAAACCGGAAGCCGCTTTAGAACAACTCCGTGTAACCACACATGATGTAAAAGAACAGGTACCCCGCTTTAGCTGAGGTTCCGGTTTATTATATTTAATCATAATATATACATCATCGTAATATGTACATAAGTAGAGCCAATGGCTCAGGTATAGTAAGGCCGAAGATGAGCTATGTTCCACAGCCTGTTGGTCTCCTCCTCTGATGTACGTGAGTCCTTATGTTCTCGAATATCGATCAGATAGTATGACCCGTTGTGCAGATTCTTGATGATCACGAAAGGCCCCTCCCAAGGTGGGGATAGCTTATGCATATCAGTCTAATCTTGGATGAGCCGAAGCACCAAATCTCCTTCCTGAAAGGTTCTGGTTCTGACTCGGCGACTGTGATAACGACGAAGATCCTGTTGGTAAATCGCCGATCGGGCGGCTGCTATATCACGCTCTTCATCCAACCGGTCCAAAGCATCTTGCCGTGCTGTCTCGTTGTCCGCTTCAATATAGGCCGTCACACGAGGTGAATCATGACGGATATCACTAGGGAGAACCGCCTCCGCTCCATAAACCATGAAGAACGGTGTGTATCCTGTTGATCTGTTGGGTGTTGTATTGATGCTCCATAACACAGATGGTAATTCTTCTACCCAACAACCCGGCGTTCTCTGCAAAGGAACCATGAGCCGGGGCTTGATGCCTCTCAAGATCTCTTGATTAGCCCTTTCTGCTTGACCATTGGACTGTGGGTGTGCCACCGATGAAACATCGAGCCGGATATGCTCCCGTTCGCAGAACTCCTTCATGGCACCTTTGGACAAATTGGTACCATTATCTATGATGATACTGTGTCGAAAGCCAAACCGGAAAATCACTTTTTTGATGAACTAAACCGCTGTGGCCGCATCACACTTACTAACAGGTTCTGCCTCCACCCACTTTGTAAACTTGTCAACCGCCACCAGGAGGTGGGTCTTCTTATCTTTGGACCTTTTGAAAGGCCCAACCATATCCAGCCCCCAAGTCGCAAACGGCCAAGTAATTGGAATCATTCTCAATTCTTGAGCCGGTACATGAGCACGTCTTGAAAACCTTTGGCAACCATCACATCGTCTGACCAGATTTTCCGCATCAGCATGAGCAGTTAACCAATAGAAGCCATGGCGAAACACTTTAGCCACCAGAGACTTTGAACCGGCGTGGTGACCACAATCTCCTTTGTGGATCTCACGCAAAATTTCACGGCCTTCTTCAGGAGACACACAGCGTTGAAATGCTCCTGACACACTGCAATGATGCAACTCGCCGTTGATAATAGTCATGGACTTGGATCGCCGGATTATCTGTCGGGCCAGAGTCTCATCCTCTGGTAACTCGCCCCGGTTCTTGTATGCCAGGTAAGGAAGCATCCAATCCGGAATAACATGAAGAGCTGCCACCAATTGAGCCTCCGGATCAGGAATAGCCCAATCCGCTTCACCATGGGATCTTGACCGACGGGTTGTGCAGCACATCCAGAAAAACATTGGGCGGGACCGGTTTGCGCTGAGAGCCCAGTCGGCTTAAAGCGTCCGCCGCTTCATTTTTCCGCCGGTCCACGTGGTCCACCTGATAGCCTTTAAAATGACCTGCAACAATATCCACCTCACGACGATATGCTGCCATGAGTGGGTCCTTGGAGTCCCAAGTGCCGGACACTTGATGAGCCACGAGGTCCGAGTCACTGAAACACTTAACTCGACTTAGATTCATCTCCTTAGCCATCCGGAGACCATGGAGCAAGGCTTCATACTCAGCTGCATTGTTAGTACAAGGGAACATTAAACGGAGAACGTAACAAAACTTATCACCTCGTGGGGAAGTTAATACGACTCCAGCCCCTGAGCCTTCCAATTGCCTGGATCCGTCAAAATGGATGGTCCAATATGTGTGATCCGGCTTTTCTTCAGGTGCTTGCATTTCCGTCCAATCATTGATAAAATCAACAAGTGCTTGAGACTTAACCGCCGTCCGAGGCACATACTTTAAATTATGCGGCCCAAGCTCTATAGCCCACTTGGCAATCCGGCCAGTTGCTTCCCGGTTCTGGATGATATCCCCCAAAGGAGCAGAACTGGCCACCATAATTGGATGCCCTTGGAAGTATTGTTTAAGCTTCCGGCTTGCCATAAAAACTCCATACACCAGCTTCTGCCAATGCGGATACCTTTGCTTGGACTCAATGAGTACCTCGCTGATATAATAGACCGGACGTTGAACCAGCTGCTCCTTACCTGCCTCCTTTCGCTCCACCACAATAGCCACGCTGACCGCCCAAGCATTAGTAGCAACATATAGCAGTAACGACTCCTTGTCAATGGGAGCGGCGAGCACAGGCGGATTGGCCAATTGCCGCTTTAAGTCCTCAAACGCTTCATCAGCAGCAGAACTCCAGACAAACTGATCCGTCTTCTTCAACATCTGATACAAAGGGATTGCCTTCTCACCAAGACGAATGATAAACCAGCTTAACGCGGCAATTCGGCCTGCCAGGCGTTGAACATCATTGATACACTTCGGTTTAGCCAGGGAGGTGATGGTTGTGATCTTCTCCGGATTAGCCTCAATTCCCCTATTGGACACCAGAAAGCCCAATAACTTGCCCGCCGGTACACCAAAGACGCACTTGTCCGGATTAAGCATCATCTTGTATGTCCTCAATTTATCAAAGGTTTCTTTCAAATCACCAATCAGAGTCTCCGTCTCCCTGGATTTAACCACGGTATCATCCACGTAAGCATGTACATTACGGCCAATCTGTTTGTGTAGACAATTCTGCACACAATGTTGATAAGTTGCCTGGGCACTCTTGAGCCCGAAGGGCATAGACACATAGCAGAAGGCTCCAAAGGGAGTTATGAATGTCGTCTTCTCCTGGTCCTTAACTGCCATTTTGATCTGATGATAGCCAGAATATGCATCCAAAAAACTTAAACGCTCACAACCCGCCGTAGCATCAATAATTTGATCAATACGGGGGAGGGCAAAAGGATCTGCTGGACAAGCTTTATTAAGATCTGTGTAATCCACACACATGCGCCAGGTGCCGTGCCGTTTTTCTTAAGGACCAGCACCGGATTGACAAGCCACTCAGGGTGAAAAACTTCAACAATAAAGCCAGCTGCTAAGAGCCTGGCTACCTCTTCTCCAATTGCCTTGCGTCTTTCTTCGTTAAACCGGTGGAGGAACTGTTTCACCGGTTTGTATTTAGGATCCACATTGAGGGTTTGCTCAGCGAGTTGCCTCGGTACACCTGGCATGTCAGAGGGCTTCCATGCAAAAATGTCCCGATTCTCACGGATGAACTCGATGAGCGCGCTTTCCTATTTCGGATCCAAATTAGCATTGATGCTGAACTGCTTGGACGAATCGCCCAGTACAAAGTCAACAAGCTTAGTTTCTGCTGCCGATTTGAACTTCAGGGCCGGATCATGCTCCGTAGTTGGCTTCTTTAATGGAGTCATGTCCGCCGGATCAACATTGTCCTTATAATACTTCAGCTCCTCGGTGGCACAAACCGACTCTACATAGGTCGCATCTCCTTCCTCGCACTCCAAAGCGATTTTGCGGCTTTCGTGAACCGTTATTGTCCCCTTGTGACCCAGCATCTTGAGCTGCAAATACACATAACAGGGACGTGCCATAAACTTGGCGTAGGCCGGTCGCCCAAACAGGGCGTGATATGGACTTTGGATTTTCACCACTTCAAATGTCAATGTCTCCGACCTGGAATCATGATCATCCCCAAAGGCCACTTCCAGAGCTATCTTACCAACAGGATATGCTGATCTGCCAGGTACTACACCATGGAACACCGTATTAGACGGTTTGAGATTTTTATCTGTTAGTCCCATACGACGGAAGCTCTCATAGTACAAGATATTAATGCTGCTCCCTCCATCCATGAGCACCTTGGTGAACTTGTAACCTCCCACCTGAGGCGCCACCACCAGAGCCAACTGACCCGGATTATCAACCTGGGGAGGGTGATCCTCTCTGCTCCATATGATTGGCTGTTCAGACCAACGTAGATAACGGGGTATGGCCGGTTCAACAGAGTTGACCGCCCGCCTCTGAACCTTCCGGTCTCGCTTGTCCAAGCTAGTGGTGAAGACATGGTACTGCCCACTACTCAACTGTTTTGGGTTGCTCTGTAACTTGACTGTTGCTGCTGTTGGTTGTAACCACCCTGGTTGTTCTGACTATTTTGACCATTATGTCCGCCCGGATTACCATTAAATCCTGAACCGGAAATTCCTCCACCGTAACCCGGCCCGGATCTTGAGCCACCGTCGGAGCCGTGATCATACCGGAAAGCATTAGAATTCTTGAACTCCTGCATAATGAAGCAATCCTTCCAAAGGTGGTTTGCTGGCGCCTCCTTCGTCCCATGTCTTGGACAGGGCTGGCTTAGCAGATAGTTCAGGCAGTCCGAGTTAGGGTTGGGTGCCCCATTGCGATTTTTCGGTTTACCCTTGCGTCGTTGGCCATTGTCCTGCGTGTTGGTATTAGCCACAAAGTCCATGTTACCATCCGCTTTACGCTTGCCTCCACCACCATTGCCTGTCCAGTGATGCTGCTGACCTTTGGAGTTGTTGTTCCTCTTTCCCTTCCCTGTCTTGTCATCATCAGATTCAGGATCCTTGGTACTATCAGAATCAACATATTTCACCAAAGCGGCCATGAGGGTCCCCATGTCAGTGCAATGACGCTTCATCCATCCCAACTTCAGCTTTAGGGGCCCAAACCGGCAGTTGCCTTCTAGGGTTAATACTGCGGTGTCAGCGTTGATGCGGTCTGATGAGTGCAACACTTGTGAAACCCGGCGCACCCAATGAGTCGTTGACTCTCCTTCCTCCTGGACGTAGGCAGCTAAGTCCACTATCGACATAGGATGTTTACATGTATCCTTGAAATTGCTGATAAACCGGGCTCGTAATTGGGCCCATGAACTGATAGAATTAGCCGGCAAGCTTTTTAACCAAGTACGGGTCGTTCCTTCAAGCATCATGGTGAAGTATTTCGCACACGCTGCATCATCCACATCAAGCATCTCCATGGCCATCTCATAGCTCTCCACCCATGTCTCTGGAGGTTGATCCGCCATGTAATTTGGTACCTTGCGCGGACCTTTGAAATCCTTGGGCAGGCGCACATTGCGTAAAGCGGGGATAAGGCAAGGCACCCCCAAAGAACTAGAAGTAACACTAGGTTCGATCGAGATAGTTGGACGAACCGGCGTGAGCTGCCGAGCCTGATGCTGTGCGGCTAACTCGGCCTCCCTGCGCGCTCGGGCCCGGTCCACCACTTCCTGAGCGTTATCAGCACCGCCCGCCAGGTTGTTGCCACGGGGTGCTCCACGTCATTCATTACTCGACGCTGCCGGTTCATCCATATGTCTGCTATAGCTCCGGCTTCGATGGGGGGTCGAGTGGATCCGGTCGCGGTTGTACGAGTATGCTTCCTGTTGGACCAAAGATGTCCTCAGAAGCTCCTTGACCCATCGCGTCTCTACTGCCTGCGGCGAGTCACCTTCAATTGGAATGGCCTCCAGCCGTGCAGCAGCAGCAACGAGATTGTCCATCGGGTTGGAGTAGTGACTCGGAGGTGTTAAAACAGCCTGAGGTATAACGGTGTTTTGACGAGGTGGGTCCATCTGACGAGGCTGAACCGGTGCACCAGTCCCAGGAGCTTCCGCCCGGTTTCCCTCCAGTGGATTGCTGGTTCTTGCTCCTGGAGTGTTGAAAAGGTCTCTAGCCTCGAAAACCGGAGGCAAACGGGATCGGTGCTTCCTCCTCATGACTTCCTGCGACGCGCTCTGGTCCAACATGAGCATGTAGGCATGTGCGTCTAAAGCGGCCCGCTCTGTGGCCATCCTGGTGTCCTCAGCTGCCAGATCCACCTTGGCCTGGGTAATTTGTTCCTTTATCTTTGCAATCTCCGCATTGTGGACGTCTTGATCCGCCGGATTAGCTTCCGCCATAAGCACAGCCAATGCATCAAAGAGCTATGATAGAACTTGAGCCGACGGGCGCACAGGGCCTCCTGCCCCGGCAGCTGTCACCGCTACTGAACCGAAGGTTGTTGCTGCAGCGGTCGAAGAATGAAGCGTTGCTTGTGTGCCAGCCATGAATATTCCAACCCGGTTGGGCAGATCAGAGGGGTCCGGAATACTGTCGCCATTGGAATAGCCCCCAATCTGGCCGTCTTGTAGCTGATAAAGAGATTCGGTTTCTCCGGTCGATGACTCATCATCGAAACAAACGACGGTCTCGCCGTGAGATTCTGATCCATCCTCATAACTTCCTCCATGGATGACTCCCATGAAGGCACGCTTTATGGCCGGTTTAACCCAGGCGGATCGCGCATGCTGAGCCATCTCGACGAGGTTGGTGCAGATGTCCGGCTCAGGGCCTGGTTCACCGATCTTGCCAATGAAAACGTGAATGCCACCAAAGGGGACCCAGTACCTGTACTCAACTGAGTCGGCCTCGGGGCCCCAGCCTGCATCATCGATGTAGAGCTTGCCGCGACGACTCTTAGTCATCCGGCCTACAGCGTAGCCCTCGAGTCCTTTAAAGCGGACCTCCAAGAACCTGAAACCATCGTGCGATAGCCCCACGGTGGGCGCCAACTGTCGTGGTTTTGTCACGGCAGATGTCCTAGAGAAAGGACTTAGTCGTGGAGCCATCACGACGAGTTAGCTTGAAGGGGTTAAAGCGGACACAGGGACGCAAGAGGGTTTATACTAGTTCGGCACCTTCAATGAAGGTAAAAGCCTACGTCTAGTTGTGATGGAATTGATGGGGTTTCGATGACTAGGGAGCAAACAAGCTTCGCCTATGTCTCGAGTTGTTGTCTTTCCTTGAACCGCCGCCGGGTCGTCCCCTTATATACACGGGTGACGCCCGTCGGTTCACAGAGTCCCAACACCGGTCGATATTCGTATCCGGGTTGGTCTCTCCTTATTCCTAACTTACAATACAAGTTTATATACAAATACCGGTTTACAGCTACAAGTCTTGAACCGACTATGGGCCTTAGGCCCTCATCTGCCTTCTTGGGCTTTAGCACTCTTAAACTACTGATGAAGTTGACCCGGCCCAGATAGGCCGGTTTATGCCCAGCAGTAATATCCCCAACAGGCGGTGTTGCTGGATTTGTTTTAACTTGTCAAAGTTGTCTTGTAGAACCGGGATGCCGAGTCTGATTGGAATGTCTCGAGAGAAGGTATATCCTTTGTTGACCGTGAGAGCTTGTCATGGGTTAAGTTGGGACTCCCCTGCAGGGATTTGAACTTTCGAAAGTCGTGCCCGCGGTTATGGGCAGATGGGAATTTGTTAATGTCCAGTTGTAGATAACTTGAACCTTAACTTAATTAAAATGAATCAACTGCGTGTGTTACCATGATGGTCTCTTCTCGGCGGAGTCCGGGAAGTGAACACGGTGTTGGAGTAATGTTTGCCGTAGGTTGTTCTATAGTTCTTCGTTCGTGCTTTGCCTTCTCTTCTCGCTCTCATTTGCGAACAGGTTAGCCACCATATATGCTAGTCGCTTGCTGCAGCTCCACATATTACTTTGCCTTCCTTATAAGCTTAAATAGTCTTGATCGCGAGGGTGCGAGATTGCTGAGTCCCCGTGGCTCACAGATTACTTCCAAACCAGATGCAGGGCCCGATGACTCCGTTCCAGATGATGCGCTTGAGCTCAAGTGGGAGTTCGACGAAGACTCGCGCCGTTACTATGTGTCTTCCCCTGATGATCAGTAGTGGTGCCCAGTTGGGGCGATCGGGACCATGTCGCATGTTGGGGTTGATCTTTTATTTTGGTACCATAGTCGGACCATGAGTGTATTGGATGATGTAATGCTATTTATGTACTTTGTGTGACGTGGCGAGTGTAAGCCAACTATGTACCTTTCCCCTTATTATCTTTTTACATGGGTTGTTGTGAAGATTACCTTACTTGCGACATTGCTTTCAATGCGGTTATGCCTCTAAGTCGTGCTTCGACACGTAGGAGATATAGCCGCATCGAGGGCGTTACAAGTTGGTATCAGAGCCTTCCCTGACCTTAGGAGCCCCCACTGCTTGATTGAATTAGCGGACGAGTTGAGTCTAGAAAATATTTTGAGTCATTAGGAATTATATATCAGAGAGTTTAGGAATTCTTTTTACTCCCCAGTCCCCTCATCGCTCTGGTAAGGCATCCTGACGTAGAGTTTTGACTCTTCTCTTTTCAAATTTCACTAAAAAAATTAGGATCACGCGGGTATCTTGGAATCGTTCCGATCGATTTGTGACGAGAACATTGTTCGTGGTGCCTCCTGTCATTTAGGGGTTGTGGCAGTGTCCGGGGGAGTTGAGCTCCGAGGTGTTATCGTCACAATTTTATCGTTGCAGTTCTGGAATACCTGAGTTTAGTTCGCCGACATCGAAAATCTCTTTTATGCAGTTGTTGGTGAGATAACCTCGACGCCACCCAGTACTGGGGCGGGAGTTCGGGAATATTGCCATAACTTGTATAACGGATGCTTTTCAAAGGTTGAGGTAGACGATTTCCGAAGTTTTCTCGGTTATGTGTTGAAGGATGGATACAGCTGGATGTAGGATTTGCTAGATTTGGGTGAGATATTATGCTTCCCCTGTATCCCCAACACCTGATTGCATAACCGGAAAGGTTCGGGAGTTTCATAGGTGGGAATTCTTGTAGCTCTAGTTCTTCTTCCACGGATATTTGGTTTGAGATTGGGTGATCCTTACCGAGTATTCGTTCTTGCTCCGTACCTTGTTGATTTTATTCCTCTACCTAAATTCTAAGTGGCTTCTCAATTTATGGATATGTGACCATTTCTATTGGAATGCATTCATTCATTTTTGTTCGGATGTGAAGACTATATGTTGCAATCTCAACCCGCTTGATTCAGCTTCAATTTTATCTGTCAATGTGCTAATGGATGTCAACCTCTTCAGGATGGCTCCTCCAACGCGCATGACTCCGAATCCTGATCCGCCACCACCACCTCCACCTCCGGAGGCATGGCGAGCTGTGATGGCCGCTACCAATGCAAACACGCAGTTGATCATGCAAATTCTTCAAGAGCGCAACCAAGCGAACCAAGGCAACAATCAGAATCGCTTTGCTACACTCAACCAGTTCCTTGCTAACCAGCCAAAGACTTTCAGCAATTGTGTTGAGGCAACTGACGCTGATGATTGGCTCGTGGACTTGTGCAAGCATTTCGAGTGCAGTAACGTCAGGCCTGAGGACTTTGTTAAGTTCGCTTCCTTCCAACTCAAAGACCAAGCTGCAGAATGGTTTCATCAGTACAAAGATTCCAGAGGAGGCCGTGAGATTACCTGGGATGAATTCCGTCAAGACTTCAAAGCTCATCATATTCCTTAGAGCGTGGTTGAAAGCAAGCGTGAGCAATTCCGCAACCTGAAGAAAGGCTCTATGTATGTCTATGACTACAACAAAATGTTTCAGAAGCTCGCCCGCTTTGCTAAGCAGGACATCCCTGACGAGAAGAGCATGATATACCAGTTCAGGGGTGGTCTCAGAGAAGAAATCCAGCTAGCTCTCGTTCTCTTTGAGCCCAGGAGGTACGATGAGTTTTACAACATGGCATTGAAGCAAGAGGCTGCTCAACTGAAGTGTGATGCTTCCAAGAAGCGAGTCAGAGATGCTACTCCTTCTTCCTCTACTCAAGTGGCTAAGCAGCAGAAGTATTGGCTTCCACCCCCTCCGTTCCTTCAGCCGTATCAACAGAAGAGCAAAGGTGGCAGTGGATCTTCCCACCCACCCAACCCTGGCTTTCAGAACAAGACTTCGTCTCAAGCTCCAAGATCGAGTGCTCCATATCACCGTCCGCTTTCAGATGTCACGTGCAACAAGTGCCAACAGAAGGGTCACTATGCCAACAAATGCTTCAACCAGAGGCGTCTCCCTCCTCCTCCTCCTCCTCCTGTGAGATCGGCAAGTACAGTTGTGGTCAAGCATAACCCCAAGCACGCCAAGGTCAACTTGCTGAATGCAGCTCAGGCAGAGGACTCGTCAGATGTCATCATGGGTAACTTTCCTATTAACGATATTCCTGCAAGAGTTCTTTTTGACACTGGTGCATCGCATTGTTTCATCTCAAGACCTTTTGCATCTAAGCATGATTTTGTTACTCAAGTGTTGCCGAAACCGTTGGCTATTGTCTCTCTGGCCCGTCAAATGACATCTCGAGTATGCATCCCAGATGTTACTATCATGTTGGGCGACTACAAATTTCTAGCTTCTCCTATTGTTCCGGGTGACTCGGATATCGATCTTATTCTCGGAATGGATTGGCTTTCTAAGCATAAGGCGCATCTTGATTGTGCTGCCAGGCAGATTCAATTGACTCATTCGTTTGAGGATGTAATTGTCTTTGCCGCTCGTGATGATACAATTCGTCTGTTTTCTCTCAATGAGAAGGGTGAACTAGATGCCATCTCCCAAATTCCAGTCATTTGCGAATATCAAGACGTCTTTCTAGAAGAGCTTCCAGGAATGCCTCCGCACCGGCCAGTTGAATTCATCATCGATCTTGAGCCTGGCACGGAACCTGTTTGCAAACGTCCTTACAAGCTCGGACCTGAAGAGTTGAAGGAGCTGAAGAAGCAGCTCGATATTCAAGAACGAATGGGTCTCATCCGACCTAGTTCTTCTCCATGGGGTTGTGGAGTTCTTTTTGTGAAGAAGAAGGATGGAACAGACCGACTTTGTGTTGACTACCTTCCATTGAACAAGAAGACTATCAAGAACAAGTACCCACTTCCCAACATCAATGAGTTGTTCGAACAACTCAAAGGTGCCCAAGTATTCTCCAAGCTTGATCTCCATATGGGTTATCACCAGATTCGAATCCGTGAGCAAGATATTCCCAAGACGGCTTTCAGAACAAGCTATGGTTCATATGAATACACTGTCATGTCTTTTGGCCTCGTCAACGCTCCTCCGACTTTCTCTCGCATGATGAACTTCATCTTTAACGCCTACACAAATGACTTTGTTTTGGTCTATCTCGATGACATTCTGGTCTTTTCGAAGAACAAGGAAGATCATGCCAAGCACTTGCGTTTGGTGCTCAATAAGCTCAGGGAACATCAGTTCTACGCCAAGTTCTCAAAGTGCGAGTTTTGGCTCGATGAGGTTCTCTATCTTGGGCATATCATCTCTGCCACGGGCATAGCGGTGAATCCTGAGAAGGTGTCTGCAATTGTGAATTGGGAACCACCTCAGAACATGAAGCAACTCCGCAGCTTCCTTGGTCTCGCAAGCTACTGTCGAAGGTTCGTTGAGAACTTTTCTAAGATCGCGAAGCCTCTTTCAAACCTTCTCCAGAAGAACGTCAAGTACGTTTGGTCTCCGGAATGTGACATCGCTTTCAACACTTTGAAAGAGAAATTGGTCACTGCTCCAGTTCTGACTCCTCCTGATGAATCCAAACCGTTTGAGGTCTTCTGCGATGCCTCTCTTCAAGGTCTTGGTGTAGTGTTGATGCAAGAGAAGAAAGTTGCGGCTTATACCTCTCGCCAGTTGAAGCCCAACAAGAAGAACTACCCCACTCATGACCTCGAGTTGGCGGCAGTTGTGCATGCTCTTTTGACTTCAAGACATCTCTTATTGGGAAGAAAAGTGGACATCTTCACTGACCACAAGAGTCTCAAGTACATCTTGACTCAGCCTAATCTCAACCTCAGGCAGACTCGTTGGGTCGAAATGATTCAAGAGTATAATCCGAGTATCGAGTATACTCCAGGCAAGGCCAATGTGATTGCTGACGCGTTGAGCAGGAAGGCTTACTGCAACAGTCTGATTCTCAAGCCTTACCAACTCGAGCTTTGTGAAGCTTTCCGCAAACTCAATCTGTAAGTTGTTCCTCAAGGTTTCCTCGCCAACCTTCAAGTCTCTCCTACTTTGGAAGATCAGATTCGTGAGGCTCAACTTCTTGATGCTATGGTGAAGAAGGTGAAGATTGGGATTGCCAAGAGTCAACCCAAGTACAAGTGCTACCGCCTTGATGACAAGGATACTCTCTTCTTCGAGGATCGTATTGTTGTGCCCAAAGGTGACCTTAGTAAAGTTATCATGAATGAGGCTCACAATTCACTCCTCTCCATCCACCCTGGGAGTACGAAGATGTATCAGGACCTCAAGCAGGCTTATTGGTGGACTCGAATGAAGCGAGAGATTGCTCAGTTCGTGAATGAATGTGATGTCTGCAGAAGAGTGAAGGCAGAACACCAAAGGCCAGTTGGTCTCCTCCAACCTCTTGCCATTCCAGAATGGAAGTTTGACCACATTGAGATGGACTTCGTGACTAGGTTTCCAAAGTCCAAGCGTGGCAATGATGCTATATTCGTTGTCATCGACAAACTCACTAAAGTGGCTCACTTTCTGCCTATCGAAGAGTCTATCACTGCAGCTCAATTGGCAGAGCCCTATACCTCTTGGATTGTCTCACTGCACGGTATTCCACAGGTGATCTCTTAAGATTGTGGCAGCATCTTTACCTCCAAGTTTTGGGATTCTTTTCAGAAGGCCATGGGCACCAACATCCGCTTCAGCATAGCTTTCCATCCTCAAACTAGCGGTCAAGTCGAGCGTGTCAATCAGATTCTTGAAGATATGCTCAGGGCTTGCATTATCTCCTTCGGTATGAAGTGGGAAGATTGTCTTCCATATGCCGAATCCTCCTACAACAACAGTTTTCAAGCAAGTTCGGGCAAGGCCCCATTCGAAATTCTGTATGGCAGGAAGTGTTGTACTCCTCTTAACTGGTCAGAAACCGGTGAACGTCAACTTCTTGGAAATGACTTGATCACAGAGGCAGAGGAAATGTGCAAGGTCATTCGAGATAACCTCAAAGCAGCGCAATCGCGCCAGAAGAGCTACTATGATAGTAAGCACCGTGATTTGGCTTTCGAGATCGGAGACCATGTGTACCTCCGCGTCTCTCGAATGAAAGGTACTCGTCGCCTCGGTATCAAAGGGAAGCTTGCCCCTAGATACGTGGCTCCTTTCAAAATCGTCAGCAAGAGAGGCGATCTCGCCTATCAACTCAAGCTTCCTTCAAACTTTGCAAATGTGCATGACGTGTTCCATGTCTCTCAGCTCCGCAAGTGCTTCAAGACTCCTGACCCCACCGTCAACTTCGAAGACATTGATCTCCAAGAATATCTCTCTTATCGTGAGCACCCCGTTGCTATTCTTGAAGAGACTGAACGCAAGACTCGCAACAAGTCAATCAAATTCCTCAAAGTCAAGTGGTCACACCATTCCAACCGTGAAGCCACCTGGGAACGCGAGGATCACCTCCGTTCTGAGTACCCGGCGTTCTTCCAGTCCTAGATCTCGGGACGAGCTCCTTTTGTAGTGGTGGAGTGTTGTAACACCCCGGATGTAATTTACCTTATATGTACTCCAAATCTTGCCGTTTCCGGCGCTAAGTTATGTTATTTCCTCGGGTTCGGGTTTTTGTCTCCGTGTGTTGTTGTCATTGTCATGCATCTCATATCATGTCATCATGTGCATTGCATTTGCATACGTGTTCGTTTCATGCATCCGAGCATTTTCCCCGTTGTCCGTTTTGCATTCCGGTGCTCCTATCTCCTCCGGTGGTCCTTTCTACCTTCTTTTCGTGTGTGGGGGTTAAACATTTCCGGATTGGACCGAGACTTGCCAAGCGGCCTGGGTTTACTACTGGTAGACCGCCTGTCGAGTTCCGTACCATTTGGACTTCATTTGATGCTCCAACGGTTAACCTAGGGACCGAGAAGGCCTCGTGTGTGTTGCAGCCCAACACCCTTCCAAACTGGCCCAAACCCCACCAAAACCCTCTTCATCATCTAGAGCGTTCGATCACGATCGCGTGGCCGAAAACCGCACCTCATTTGGACTCTCCTAACTCCTCCTATGCCTATAAATAGCCCCTCCTCCGAAATCCCGGATCTCCTCTTCCAAACCCTAAAAAAATTCCCCTCCAGCCGCCGGACAATGTCCGTTCCGGCCGGACATTTCGCCGCCGCAGCCCTCGTCCAATAAGGGCGCGCCACGTGTCCCCGTGGTGCCCACTTCGCCGCCTCCGCGCCGCCGGCCCGCCCGGGCCCAGGCGAGGCCCTCCCGGCCCGGC
>NC_057800.1:602592212-602599904 GCF_018294505.1 Triticum aestivum
CGCGCCGCGCCTCCGTCCTCTCCGGCCTCCCTCGTCGTCCGCAAGCCGCCGACCTCCTCCCCGAGCTCTCCGACGAGCCCTAGCTCCGGCCACCACGTGGAACTCCGGCGAACCTCCTTCTCCGGCCATCCTCGGCTTCCGTGCGCCAGATCTGGATCGGGTCAAACCCTAGGTTGACCCCGAGATATTTTCTAAGTCATTTTTCTGCAGTATTTTATTCCATGTTCATCGCATCATAACTCCGCATCCGTAGCTCCGTTTTGCACGTGTAGCATATCAAAATGTTTGACTCAGAGAGTAGATCATTTCATCTCATTGCATCATTTTCATTTGGGCTCATCTTCATGCCCGAAATGCTGTTGGAAGAGAGCTATTTGAGTTAATTGTCAGATCTGTTGCACCAAATAGTTATTTGTCATTTTTTTCCATGATTAATGTGTGCATGATATGCCCCTGAGCTCTATATGAGTTTTTTTATATACTTTGCCATATTTACAGAGGTGATATCCATGTATTTTTGTGATATGTGTGGTGACTAGCACAAGCTTGCAAAGTAGTGCATTCGTTAATGCTGATTTCAGGGACTTAGAATTTCACTAAGTCCTTGATCTGTTTTTATCAATATGCCATATGTTCATGTTGTTTCCTAGTGATCCGTGCCTCTTTTGAGGATGATCAGTAAGGATGATTTGTTAATATTGTGGTGCTCTATCCATCCATGTCCTTGTTTGCATTTATGGAGCACCCTAGCTTGAGTGAATCGAGCTCTACTTTTGCTATTTCATAATTCCTGGCAGATTGTCTACTTGTTAGCGATTTTGCCGAGGATGTTGTTGTTGATCCGTGCATGCTATGTTGTTGTTCTTGCCATGTCTAGTTTATATAATATGTTTTCTTGATGGGTGTATGCTTAGATTGTCATGCCTTGCTCTGTAGTGAGTGCATCAAGCTCGTAAACATGCCTACTCGTTAACAGATTTGCATGCTCCAGTTTTTCTCCAAGTCTGAGATCTGATTATGTTTTTGCCATGTTCACATGCTTGCAATTGTATTTTTCTGATCCCTTTTGGCTCAAGGTCACTAAGGGATTTTTGTTAAGCTCTTTGAGTAGCTCCATGCCATGCCTTGCTTTGCCATGTTAAGTTCCTGTAGCATATAGTTTTCTTGCTCCAAAGTGTGCTACCTGATCTGAAATTCCAGGCTTGTGTTAATTTCACTAAGTCTGAAACCTGTTTATCATTTGCATTTTTGACATGCTTGTTTGAACCTGTTAATGGATGAATTGGTCGTAGCTCAGTGTTCATCTTTTGCCAAGCATTATGAGTGGATCCCTGCCATGTTTGAGTGTTGTAGCATATTTATCTTGATGCACTTAGATGGCTACTTGATGTTTATCGCAGACCATTGCCATATTTGTTTTGTTCGCCATTTCCAAACCGTGCATCCGATTCCGGTGTTCTTTATATCGATTTCAACTGAAATCACCTCACCTTTCTAGCAGCACACTTGGATTTCCAAGTTGAGGCCAGGTTCCATATTTCCTTGTCAAATCTTGCATATGTATCACATATCGCATCCCGCATATCATACCATGTTTGCATCATGTTGTTCGAGCACTTGCACGTGGTTGATTGTGTTCCTTTTGCTTGTTTGTCTTGTTTGATAGAGCCGGGAGATGAGTTCGCTAACGAGGAGCCCGTTGAGTTTGCTTTCGAGGATCCAGTCAACTCTGACAACTTTGCAGGCAAGATGATCATACCCTTGAAATCACGTCTATCTTTGCTTGCTAGATGCTCGCTCTTTTGCTATGCCTATGCTATGATGCCTACCACTTGCTTATCATGCCTCCCAAATTGCCATGTCAAACCTCTAACCCACCATGTCCTAGCAAACCATTGATTGGCTATGTTACCGCTTTGCTCAGCCCCTCTTATAGCGTTGCTAGTTGCAGGTGAAGATTGGAGATCGTTCCTTGTTGGAACATTGCTTATTTGTTGGGATATCATTATATTATCTTGTTATCTTAATGCATCTATATACTTGGTGAAGGGTGGAAGGCTCGACCTTTTGCCTAGTGTTTTGTTCCACTCTTGCCGCCCTAGTTTCCGTCATATCGGTGTTATGTTCCCGGATTTTGCGTTCCTTACGCGGTTGGGTGATAATGGGAACCCCTTGACAGTTCGCCTTGAATAAAACTCCTCCAACAATGCCCAACCTTGGTTTTACTATTTTCCACCTAGCCTATTTTTCCCTTGGGTTTCCGGAGCCCGAGGGTCATCTTATTTAACCCCCCCCCCCCGGGCCAGTGCTCCTCTGAGTGTTGGTCCAAACTAGAGTCATGTGCAGCGCCCCCTCGGGGAAACGCGAGGTTTGGTTTTAGTTGTATGGAGCACTCATCTGAGTGTGCCCTGAGAACGAGATATGTGCAGCTCCTATCGGGATTTGTCGGCACATTCGGGCGGTGTTGCTGGATTTGTTTTAACTTGTCGAAGTTGTCTTGTAGAACCGGGATGCCGAGTCTGATCGGAATGTCTCGGGAGAAGGTATATCCTTCGTTGACTGTGAGAGCTTGTCATGGGTTAAGTTGGGACTCCCCTGCAGGGATTTGAACTTTTGAAAGCCGTGCCTGCAGTTATGGGCAGATGGGAATTTGTTAATGTCCGGTTGTAGATAACTTGAACCTTAACTTAATTAAAATGAATCAACTGCGTGTGTTACCGTGATGGTCTCTTCTCGGCAGAGTCCGGGAAGTGAACACGGTGTTGGAGTAATGTTTGCCGTAGGTTGTTCTATAGTTCTTCGTTCATGCTTTGCCTTCTCTTCTCGCTCTCATTTGCGAACAGGTTAGCCACCATATATGCTAGTCTCTTGCTGCAGCTCCACATATTACTTTGCCTTGCCTATAAGCTTAAATAGTCTTGATCGCGAGGGTGCGAGATTGTTGAGTCCCCATGGCTCACAGATTACTTACAAACCATATGCAGGGCCCGATGACTCCGTTCCAGATGATGCGCTTGAGCTCAAGTGGGAGTTTGACGAAGACTCACGCTGTTACTATGTGTCTTTCCCTGATGATCAGTAGTGGTGCCCAGTTGGGGCGATCGGGACCATGTCGCACGTTGGGGTTGATCTTTTATTTTGGTACCGTAGTCGGACCATGAGTGTATTGGATGATGTAATGCTATTTATGTACTTTGTGTGACGTGGCGAGTGTAAGCCAACTATGTACCTTTCCCCTTATTATCTTTTTACATGGGTTGTTGTGAAGATTACCTTACTTGCGACATTGCTTTCAATGCGGTTATGCCTCTAAGTCGTGCTTCGACACGTAGGAGATATAGCCGCATCGAGGGCGTTACAAAAGAGGACTTGATACTTTAATGCTATGGTTGGGTTTTACCTTAATGATCTTTAGTAGTTGCGGATGCTTGCTAGAGTTCCAATCATAAGTGCATATGATCTAAGAAGAGAAAGTATGTTAGCTTATGCCTCTCCCTCATATGAAACTGCAATAGTGATTACCGGTCTTGTAAACCATTGCCTAGGACAATTCCGCACACTGATCCACCATTATTCCACACTCGCTATTTATAATATTTAGTAATATATTTTAACTTTATGATAACAACACCTCCTTTTATATTTTAGCTCTCTGATATCATATAAAGTTATCCACTTCATACCCACAACGTAGTTTTATTTCTCGTTTCTAGTTGCAGGCAAACGTTTGGTGTACGTAGAGTCGTATCAGTGGCAGATAGGGCTTGAGAGAATATTGATCTTACCTTTAGCTCCTTGTGGGTTCGACATTCCATACTTATCACTTCCACCTTTGGAAATTGCTACGATGATTCCCTGCAATTGGGGATTATCATTATCCACATCTTTTTTCTTTTGCATATCGCACAAATCAACAAAATTATTAAGATGGGATGCGGCATCTTCATTGGGAAGGCCGGAAAATTAATCTTTCATAAC
This sequence comes from Triticum aestivum, assembly GCF_018294505.1. Taxonomy (NCBI): domain Eukaryota; kingdom Viridiplantae; phylum Streptophyta; class Magnoliopsida; order Poales; family Poaceae; genus Triticum; species Triticum aestivum. The sequence continues at coordinate 602,596,191 of NC_057800.1, forward strand.
AAGATTCAGCAATGCGGTATTAATTTCACAAGATTCCGCATTAGCATCAGGAGCAATGGGAGTGCTAATAAAATCATTGTTGTTGGTATTGGAAAAGTCACACAATTTGGTATTATCTTGAGCCATCATGACAAAGCAAGCAATCCAACACACGAGCACACAAAAAGCAAACTAAAAATACGAACGAAAGAGGGGCGAAGAAAAGACGAATATTTTCCAAAATCGTTTTAGAAGTGGGGGAGAGGAAAACAGGAGGCGAATAATGTAATGCGAGGGATGAGAGTTTATGATGGGTACTTGGTATGTCTTGGCATGGCGTAGATCTCCCCGGCAACGGCGCCAGAAATCCTTCTTGCTACCTCTTGAGCTTGCGTTGGTTTTTCCCTTGAAGAGGAAAGGGTGATGCAGCAAAGTAGCGTAAGTATTTCCCTCAGTTTTGAGAACCAAGGTATCAATCTAGTAGGAGACAACGCGACAAGCCACTGAATACCTACACAAACAAACACCAACTTGCAACCAACGCGACAAAGGGGTTGTCAATCCCTTCGCGGTTATTCACAAAGTGAGATATGATAGATATGGATAAATGGTAAAGTAATATTTTTGGTATTTTTGGTTTATGGAACAGAAAGTAAAAGATTGCAAAAGAAAGTAAATAGGAAACTAGAATTGTAGATCAGAAACTTATATGATAGAAAATAGACCCGGGGGCCAAAGGTTTCACTAGAGGCTTCTCTCAAGATAGAAACTAATACGGTGGGTGAACAAATTATTGTCGAGCAATTGATAGGAAAGTGCAAAGTTATGACGATATCTAAGGAAATAATCATGAATATAGGCATCACATCCGTGTCAAGTAGACCGAAACGATTTTGCATCTACTACTATTACTCCACACATCAACCGCTATCCAGCATGCATCTAGAGTATTAAGTTCATAAAGAACGGAGTAACTCCTTAAGCAAGATGACATGATGTAGAGGAATTAACTCAAACAATATGATGAAAACCCCATCTTTTTATCCTTGATGGCAACAATACAATACGTGTCGTTTCCCCTTCTGTCACTAGGATCGAGCACCGCAAGATTGAACCCAAAGCTAAGCACTTCTCCCATTGCAAGAAAAACTAATCTAGTTGGCCAAACCAAATAGATAGTTTGAAGAGACTTGCAAAGATATCAAATCATGCATATAAGAATTCAGAGGAGATTCAAATAATATTCATAGATAAGCTGATCATAAATCCACAATTCATCAGATCTCGGCAAACACACCGCAAAAGAGTATTACACCGAATAGATCTCCAAGAACATCGAGGAGAACTTTGTATTGAGAATCAAAGAGAGAGAAGAAGCCATCTAGCTACTAGCTATGGACCCGTAGGTCTGTGGTAAACTACTCACGCTTCATCGGAGAGGCAATGGTGTTGATGTAGAAGCCCTCCGTGATCGAATCCCCCTCCGGCAGGATGCCAGGAAAGGCCCCAAGATGGGATCTCATGTGTACAAAAGGTTGCGGCGGTGGAAAAGTGGTTTCGTGGCTCCCCTGGAAGTTTTCAGGGTATAAGAGTATATATATAGGAGGAAGATCTAGGTCAGGAGGCCACTGAGGGGCCCACAAGGTTGGGGGGCATGCCCCACCCCCCTGGGCGCGCCCTCCACCCTTGTGGCTGCCTCATGGCTCTTCTGACTTGCACTCCAAGTCTCGTGGGTGTCTTCTGGTCCAAGAAAAATCAGCGCGGAAGTTTTATTCCGTTTGGACTCCGTTTGTGTAGCGACCCGACCTCAAACGGTCAAGTCTCTGTGCTTCAGTGTCATCCCTGGATCGGTAATGCTGACACACACAGTACTCGAGGATTTATAACGGAGTAGCAATCACATACTTATTACATCGATTGTCTCCAAAGAGAACTTATTACAGTAAATATGGCTTAAGGCCATCTAATACGATAATAGCGGAAGGCTTGGAAGATAAAGTGAGTCCATCAACTCCAACGGCATAGCTGAGCTGCACGGCAACAACCTAACGAACCTTACTCCTCGACTGAAAAGTCTGCAACATAATACGTTGCAGCCCGAAAACGGGTCAGCACATGGAATATGCTGGCAAAGTAACACAGTAGAGCAAGAACAGAATAATGCTATCACTACATGCATATTTGGCTGGTGGAAAGCTCTATGGTTATAGTTTTTGCGAAAAGCCAAATTTTCCCTACAACAAAGGAATAGATTTTAATTTAACTATCATGGTAGTTGAAACATCATTGAGAAGGTTCCTCCAACTCAATCCCAATTAAAGTAATTATCAACCCAACAATATTAAGTTAAAAGTGATGAGATACTTAAGATACTCCAAGTACTAGATACTCAAGATGTCCATAACCGGGGACACAGCTAACCATGATTAGTTTGTACACTCTGCAGAGGTTTGCCCACTTTTCCCCACAAGACTCGATCGCCTCCGTTGGATTTATCGCACTACATGGTGTTTGAGAAACGGATGACCGAGACACAGTCTTTCAGGAACATTAACTCTCTACTCTGGGCAGACCATACCAAACCTACAACCCACTACCCGCTGATCCACCTCTTCAAGAGCTTCATGTAACTTACTCAACTATGCTAGAGCCCATAATAGCTTGTGGCTGCACACGGAAGTTTCTAGCATGAATCATCTCAAGTCCCTTTGAGCTGGGTGGCGGTCCATAGGAAAATCACACGGAACCCCGGGATTTCCAAAAATACAAACAACACTGGGTTCTCCAGGTGCCTCAATACACCCAGATGTGTATTCAAGTTGCCACCTTAAGTTAAACCATTAATTAATAATCTCACATCTGTCATGGATTTCACTCACCCAAACCACGTCTACGAGCATAGCAATATAAGCAATTCGTATAAGTAACTCGCAAGGTTTGAATATAACGGGGCAATAGGTTCTACCTCATAAACTACTTCCCAACCCACATGTTAATCACATCCTAACCATGCAATGTTTGGGGATTGGAACTAATGCATAAAAACTGGGTGACCCCGGGATACGATCAAAGTGTTACTTGCCTTGCTGACGATCCGCAAAACCTAGGGACTCCAAATAACACGCTTCGCACCCCGGGAATTCTATCGTAAACAAACAATAGCATACATAAGCAATCAAGCAAAGAAGCACGGGTAAATCTCAAGTAAGAATATCTACCATAAAGTTCAACTTAAGAACTCTGGTTTGCAAAAAGAATCAAATCAAACGGAGCAACGAAACTCAAATGGCGAAAGAAACAAGATCCGTTTACTAATCTGGACCTAGGTCAAATTTTACAGTAGCAAAAGCTTGTTCAAGTTGATTAAACAGAAAGAGGGTCTCGAGACGAAGATCTAGGTGCTTGAATCGCCTGATTCCGACAAACAAGCGAAAAGATAAACTAGAACAAAAATCAGATCAGAAATCGTGATCAGAAATAATCGCGGAAAAATCTGATAAAAGAAAGCTAGCGAACAGGCTAACGAACGAGCGTTCGTTGTCTGTAACTAACGAGCGAAAACCTTTCATTAAAACGAACGTATGGACGAACGTCCGCTAAAGAGAAGAACCGGAAAAAAACCGGCGAACCGAACTAAAAAAAACGAACTAGGGTTTTTCTTAAAAAAACGAATCGGTTTTCTTAAAAAACGGCGGTGAACGGCTACCTCGTCGGTCTGGCGAGACGCGGGAGCGG
>NC_057800.1:602600201-602641162 GCF_018294505.1 Triticum aestivum
GTGGCAGCGGCGGCGGCGCGGCGCGGGAGCGGCGGCGGGTGGTGGGGGCAGGGGGCTTGGGTATTTAAGAGAGAGGGGGAGGGGGTGACTTGGGGAGGGGGCAAGGCGGCGGCGGCGGCGTCCAGTCTCTAGGAGGGAGATGTCGCGCGGGGAGGATGGGCCGGCCCGGCTGGGGTTTCGGCCCAGTCGGCACCCGAAGATTTTTTTTAAACAATTACGCCAAACAGAAAAAAATCCTAGAAAATAAAATAAAATTCTAAAAATTCCAAAACAAATTTTCATCATCGAAATAAAATATTTAGAACGAGATGAACATTCTCTTGGCCCTAAAATGCAATTTTGAAAACATGCAATTTTTCTAGTGCAAACAAAATTGCAAATAAAAACAAATATTTGATTTTAATATTTTAATATGAAATATCTTCGGAGAGAAAAATAATTAAAACCAAAAATCCTTGTTTCAAAATTTGATAAAAAATCAAATTTGAAAACGGGGAAATCCCCAACTCTCTCCGAGGGTCCTTGAGTTGCTTAGGATTTCGGGGATCGCGAGACGAAATGCAATAAAATATGATATGCAAGAATGATCTATGTATAACATTCCAAATTGAAAATTTGGGATGTTACAAACCTACCCCCCTTAAGATGAATCTCGCCCTCGAGATTCGGGTTGGCTAGAAAATAGGTTTGGGTGGTCTTTGCGAAGATCATCCTCTCGTTCCTAGGTGGCTTCATCCTCGGTATGGTGGCTCCACTGAACTTTGCAAAACTTAATAACCTTGCTGCGGGTGACTCAACTGGCAAACTCCAAAATCTTGACTGGCTTCTCCTCATAAGTCAAATCATTGTCCAACTGAATTGCCTCCAAGGGTACGTATCTCTTAGCGGTATATCGGCCATCTCAGCATGGCACTACTTCAACTGGGAAATGTGAAACACATCGTGAACTCCTGACAGTCCTTTAGGTAACTCCAACTTGTAGGCAACTTCTCCCATCCGTTCCAAAATACGATACAGTCCTACAAATCTCGGGGCTAACTTTCCCTTAACTCTAAAACGTTTCACTCCTCGCAAAGGTGATACTCGTAGATATGCTCTATCTCCAATTTCATAGGTTACCTCCTTGCATTTCGAATCTGCATAACTCTTCTGTCTGGACTGAGCTATCTTTAGTCTATCTCTAATCAGTTTAACTTTCTCCTTAGACTCTTTGATCAAGTCTGGTCCAAACAACTGTCGGTCTCCAACTTCCTCCCACATCAACAGTGTTCTGCACCTTCATCCATATAGGGCTTCGAACGGTGCCATCTTCAAACTGGCTTGGTAACTATTGTTGTATGAGAACTCTGTGTAAGGCATATTGTCATCCCAACTAGATCCGTAATCTAGTGCACAGGCCCTCAACATGTCCTCCAGAATCTGGTTGACTCTCTTGGTCTGTCCATCTATCTGCGGGTGAAATGTTGTACTGAACTCCAATCTCGTTCCCAAAGTCTGGTGCAGCTGATGCCAAAACTTTGAGGTAAACTGTGTTCCTCTATCTGATATGATGGTCCTCGGAACTCCATGCAGACATACGATCCTGGTCATATATATCTTGGCCAACTTTGCATTGGTATAAGTTGTTTTCACTAGGATAAAGTGTGCCACTTTGGTCAAGCAGTCAACTACTAACCATATAGAATCATACCCTGATTTGGTCCTTGGTAATCCGGTGATAAAATCCATGCCAAGTTTATCCCACTTCCATTCGGGTATTGGCATAGGTTGTAGCAATCCTGCTTGCTTTTGATGCTCTGCCTTCACTCTCTGACATACATCACATATGGCTACATACTCGGCGATATCCTTCTTCATCCCTGTCCACCAGAAACGTTCCTTCAAATCCAAATACATCTTGGTGTTTCCATGGTGTGTCGAGTATGGTGAGTCATGAGCCTCCTGAAGTATTAATTTCCTGATCTCTATGTTATTCGGCACATAAACATGGTCCTCGAACCATAAGGTATCATGCTCATCCTCACGAAAACCTTTGGCCTTTCCTTCGCTCATTCTCTCTTTTATCTCGGCAATATCTTTGTCATCCTTCTGAGCTTCTCGAATCTTTCCTAACAATGTAGACTGAACCTCCATTGTTGCAACCAAACCTCTAGGAACAATCTCCAATCGAAGTTCCCTGAGATCCTCTGCTAACTCCTTTGGCAATCCTGTGCTTACTAGGGTATTAGCATAACTCTTCGGACTCAAAGCGTCTGCTACGACATTGGCCTTGCCTGGATGATAGTGAATCTTCATGTCATAATCCTTTATAAGCTCCAACCATCTTCTCTGCCTAAGGTTCAGCTCCTTCTGTGTGAAAATGTACTTCAAACTCTTATGATCCGTGTACACATCACAACGATTTCCAATAAGGTAATGTCTCCAGGTCTTCAACGCATGCACTACGGCTGCTAACTCCAAATCATGCGTGGCATAATTCAACTCATGTGGTTTTAGTTGTCGTGAGGCATACGAAATAACTCTTCTGTCCTGCATAAGCACACTTCCAAGTCCTAGGCGAGAGGCGTCGCAATACACTTGGAAATCCTTACGTATATCTGGCAGTGTCAGCACTGGGGCTGTAGTCAGACGTTTCTTCAGCTCCTGGAAAATTTCCTCGCAATCTTCCATCCATTTAAACTTGGTATCCTTCTTCAATAATTCTGTCATTGGCTTCGTGATCTTGGAAAAATTCTCAATGAATCTCCGATAGTATCCTGCGAGTCCAAGAAAACTGCAGATCTCGCTAACTGAAGTGGGTGCCAACCATTCAGTGACTGACTAAACCTTGGTGGGGTCTACTGCTATACCTTCTCCTGATATAACATGACCAAGGAATCCTACTTCCTTCAACCAAAACTCGCATTTGCTGAACTTGGCATACAATTGATGTTCCCTGAGTTTCTCGAGAACTAAACGCAAATGCTCCTTGTGCTCCTCTTCATTCTTCGAATATACCATTATATCATCAATGAACACCACAACAAACTTATCCAAATATTCCATGAACACCTTGTTCATCATGCTCATGAAATAGGCAGGGGCATTGGTCAGTCCAAACGGCATGACCGTATATTCGTATAACCCGTATCGTGTGGTGAATGCTGTCTTTGGTATATCCTTCTCTCGTATCTTCAACTGATGGTATCCCGATCGTAGATCGATCTTCGAAAACACCTTAGCTCCTTGCATCTGGTCAAACAGATCATTGATCATCGGCAATGGGTACTTGTTCTTGATTGTTACTTCATTCAAGGCCCGATAATCAACAACCATTCTTAGGGACTTATCCTTCTTCTCAACCAAAAGCACTTGGGCTCCCCATGGTGATGAACTCCGTCGAATGTAACCTTTCTCCAATAACTCCTTGATCTGTTTCTTAATCTCCTCCAGATCAGTCGCGGGCATCCGATAGGGTCTCTTGGATATTGGCCCTGTGCCTAGCAATAGCTCTATCAAAAACTCGATATCTCGATCTGGTGGCAAGGCTGGTAACTCCTCTGGGAAAACATCCGGGTAATCCTTTACTACAGGCACTTCCTCCTGAACAACTCCCGTGAGGGTATTTATTTGGCTACTTCTTGGCGCATGCCTAGATACATACTTGATCATTTTGCCCTCAGGGGTGGTGAGACAAATTGACCTACTAACACAGTCAATGCTTCCTCCGTACTTTGACATCCAGTCCATTCCTAATATTACATCCAATCCTTGTGACTCCAAGATAATTAGGTCGGACAGAAAAACATGGTTGCCAATGGTTAAGGGTATCTGGTCGCACCATCGACTAGCCATATACTCTGCTCCAGGTGAACTCACTAACAGAGGGGTCCTAAGGGTTTGGGTTGGTAGTTTAAACCTATCCACAAATTCCCTTGATATGTATGAATGCGATGCACCAGTATCAAAAAGAACAAGAGCGGTAAATGACTTAACCAAAAACTTACCTATAACCGTGTCTGGCTGCTCTTCCACCTCCTCCACGTTAACGTGGTTCACTTGTCCTTTGTTGAATGAATTGGGCTTCTTCCCAGTGCTCCCATTTCCGTTTCCATTCTGCCCTTCAGGGCACTCCGTGGCATAGTGTCCAGTCCTCCCGCACTTGAAACAAGTAACGTGGCTTAGGTCTCTCTTGGTGGGTGTAGCTGGATTGGGGCGATTCTGATTGTTGCTTGCTCCATTCCCATTCCCATTCCTTGGGCCAGTATGATTATGGTTACTTCCTCCATTGTGGGTGTGGCCTCCATGGTTATGAACAAGTCCTCCCGTGTTCGGGGTTAGGCGAGGCTTCTGCTGAGCTCCTGAGTTATACCTCCCTAGTCCATACTTCCTCTTACGGTTCTCAATCTGCTGCTGCTTCCCTTCAATCATAAGAGCCTTATCTACCAACTCTTGGTAGTTGTTGAATGTTGCCACCATCAACTGCATGCTCATCTCATCATTTAGCCCTTCCATAAACTTCTCCTGCTTTGCAGCATCTATGGCCACATCATCAGGGGCATAGCGAGATAACTTGCTAAACTCATCCGTGTACCGAGCCACAGTACGGTTCCCCTGGCGTAAGTTACGAAACTCATGCTTATTCATACTCATAGCTCCAGTTGAGACATGGGTTGTACGGAAAGCTTGTTGAAACTGATCCCATGTCACCGTGGCTATAGGGTAGGTGATAGTGTAATTCTCCCACCATGAGGTTGCTGGTCCATCCAACTGATGTGCGGCAAAATGCACCTTCTCAGCATCGGTACATCCTGCAGTGGTTAACTCCCTTCCAATCCTGCGGAGCCAATCATCTGCTACTATAGGCTCGGTGCTACTACAAAACACCGGCGGTTGCAACCTCAGAAAACGGGCTAAGTTATCAACTGGTGGTGGTGGTGGATTGTTGTTGTTGTTGTTTTTGTTGCCTTCGTTCTGGACTAACAACTGCATCAGGGTATTCTGCTGCTGGATCAACTGAGTGAGCTCGGGTGGGAAAGTGAATCCGGGGTCACGTCTCGGAGGCATCTGATGGGTTTAGAGGGCAGATATTAGAATAGAATGAGGTCTAATGAGAAAGCACTACCCATATGCACATGAGACAAACACAATCATTTCACTCAATCAATCAAGCAAGGGCATACAATCGGTCTAGAACTATTGCAAAAGTGCTCGGACTACTCTATTTACATGGTGGAATACTATTACTGATGTGGTGGTCTACTAAAAATATTCCTCGGTTGAAGACTCCATGATATCTGCTCCAACTTCATCTTCAAAGTCATCATCGCTAAGGTCGGAGTCGGTGTCGTTGATGATGATGTAGTCCTCCTGACGGATCTCCTTGGGTTCTTCATCTTCTTCTACTGGTGCGGGGTCTCCCATGAATACTCCGATCTTCATAATCAGGTCGCCATTCTTCTCCAATAGTGTCGCAATTTCCTCCTCATATCCATCGCGTGTAGACTTAAGTTCTTCTTCCAGTTTGATGATCCTTGTCTTCGCCTTCTTCAGATCTATCATGCCTGCACACATTTGATTCTCCTGACGTCGAATGTGCTGGTTTAGTTCCTGGATGAAAGATGCAATTGATCTATCTTTCCTGGTGCTGATCATCTCCCATTGCTCATCTCGGCGCCCACAGACCTGGTAGATAGTATCCTTCAGCTCCTTTTCGTAAACTTCTCCAATGCGTCCCATGGTGATGTGAGCTGCCATACTCTTTTCTAGACTCCAGGTTGGTGCATCGAAGGAAAACTCTATGGGCTTAGTGACTGGTGTGAATGTCCTTCCTGGAACTTGAACTTGAATCATCCATCGCTCCTCTTCTGGTAAAGTGGCGTTGTAGGTCCCGGTGAAGCTTGGTATTCCTATGTTCAGGTACCTAGTGACTTCCTTCAAGTGTCGTCCAAAAGGTGTGTCTTCATCCGGTTGTGCAAACTTGTTCCTTGCATCTGCCATCCTAAAGAGTGGAAAATGGAGAGGAGTCAGAAATGAGAAGAGAATAGTGATCTATGGTTTTAGCTTAGTGGTCGTGTCCTACACTCAGCGTGTGCTCTGATACCATCTTGTAGCGACCCGACCTCAAACGGTCAAGTCTCTGTGCTTCAGTGTCATCCCTGGATCGGTAATGCTGACACACACAATACTCGAGGATTTATAACAGAGTAGCAATCACACACTTATTACATCAAATGTCTCTAAAGAGAACTTATTACAATAAATATGGCTTAAGGCCATCTAATACGATAACAACGGAAGGCTTGGAAGATAAAGTGAGTCCATCAACTCCAACGGCATAGCTGAGCTGCACGGCAACGACCTAACGAACCTTACTCCTCGTCTAAAAAGTCTGCAACATAATACGTTGCAGCCCGAAAACGGGTCAGCACATGGAATATGCTGGCAAAGTAACACAGTAGAGCAAGAACAGAATAATGCTATCACTACATGCATATTTGGCTGGTGGAAAGCTCTATGGTTATAGTTTTGCAAAAAGCCAATTTTTCCCTACAACAAAGGAATAGATTTTAATTTAACTATCATGGTAGTTGAAACATTATTGAGAAGGTTCCTCCAACTCAATCCCAATTAAAGTAATTATCAACCCAACAATATTAAGTTAAAAGTGATGAGATACTTAAGATACTCCAAGTACTAGATACTCAAGATGTCCATAACTAGGGACATGGCTAACCATGATTAGTTTGTACACTCTGCAGAGGTTTGCGCACTTTTCCTCACAAGACTCGATCGCCTCCATTGGATTTCTCGCACTACCTGATGTTTGAGAAATGGATGACCGAGACACAGTTCTTCAGGAACATTAACTCTCTACTCCGGGCATACCATACCAAACCTACAACCCACTACCTGCTGATCCACCTCTTCAAGAGCTTCACGTAACTTACTCAACTATGATAGAGCCCATAATAGCTTGTGGCTGCACACGGAAGTTTCTAGCATGAATCATCTCAGTTCCCTTTGAGCCTGGGTGGCGGTCCATAGGAAAATCACACGGAACCCCGGGATTTCCAAAAATATAGACAACACTGGGTTCTCCAGGCGCCTCAATCCACCCAGATGTGTTTTCAAGTTGCCACCTTAAGTTAAACCATTAATTAATAATCTCACATCTGTCATGGATTTCACTCACCCAAACCACGTCTACGAGCATAGCAATATAAGCAATTCATATAAGTAACTCCCAAGGTTTGAATATAATAGGGCAATAGGTTCTACCTCATCAACTACTTCCCAACCCACATGTTAATCACATCCTAACCATGCAATGTTTGGGGATTGGAGCTAATGCATAAAAACTGGGTGATAAAGGGATATGATCAAAGTGTTACTTGCCTTGCTGACGATCCGTGAAACCTAGGGACTCCAAATAACACGCTTCGCACCCCAGGAATTCTATCGCAAACAAACAATAGCATACATAAGCAATCAAGCAAAGAAGCACGGGTAAATCTCAAATAAGAAGGTCTACCAGAAAGTTCAACTTAAGAACTCTGGTTTGCAAAAAGAATCAAATCAAACGGAGCAACGAAACTCAAACGGCGAAAGAAACAAGATCCGTTTACTAATCTGGACCTAGGTCAAATTTTACAGTAGCAAAACCTTGTTCAAGTTGATTAAACAGAAAGAGGGTCTCGAGAAGAAGATCTAGGCGCTTGAATTGCCTGATTCTGACAAACGAGCGAAAAGATAAACTAGAACGAAAATCGGATCAGAAATCACGTTCAAAAATAATCGCGGAAAAATCCGATAAAAGAAAGCTGACGAACAGGCTAACGAACGAGCGTTCGTTGTCTGTAACTAATGAGCGAAAACCGATCGTTAAAACGAACGTACGGACGAACGTCCGCTAAAGAGAAGAACTGGAAAAAAAACGGCGAACCGAACTAAAAAAACGAACTAGGGTTTAAAAAAAACGAATCGGTTTTCTTAAAAAAACGGCGGCGAACGGCTACCTCGTCGATCCAGCGAGATGCGGGAGCGGCGGCGGCTGGCAGCGGCAGCGGCGAGGCACGGGAGCGGCGGCGGTGCGAGGGTGGCGGGGTGGGTGGTGGTGGCAGGGGGGCTTGGGTATTTAAGAGAGGGGGTGACTTGGGGAGGGGGCAAACCGGCGGGAGGCGGCGTCCGGTCTCCAGGAGGGAGACGGCGCGCGGGGAGGATGGGCCGGCCTGGCTGGGGTTTCGGCCCAGTCGGCGTCCAAAGATTTTTTTAAAACAATTATGCCGAACAGAAAAAAAATCCTAGAAAATAAATAAAATTCTAAAAATGCCAAAACAAATTTGCACCGTCTAAATAAAATATTTAGAACGAGATGAACATTTTCTTGGCCCTAAAATGCAATTTTGAAAACGTGCAATTTTTCTAGTGCAAACAAAATTGCAAATAAAATCCAAATAAAAACAAATATTTGATTTTAATATTTTTCATCCAATATTTCATTTATTTTGGAGAAGTCATATTATCTCCTCTCATATATTTTAATATGAAATATTTTCGGAGAGAAAAATAATTAAAACCAAAAATCCTTGTTTCAAAGTTTGATAAAAATCAAATTTGAAAACCAGGGAAATCCCCAACTCTCTCCGAGGGTCCTTGAGTTGCTTAGGATTTTGATGATCGCGAGACGAAATGCAATAAAATATGATATGCAAGAATGATCTATGTATAACATTCCAAATTGAAAATTTGGGATGTTACAGTTTGGTATTCCTTTTCTGCGAAACTCTAAAATAAGGAAGAAAACAGAAACTGACACTGAGCTCTAGGTTAATAGGTTAGTCCCAAAAATCATATAAAATAGCATATTAATGCATATAAAACATCCAAAACAGATAATATAATAGCAAGAACAATCAAAAAAATTATATATACGTTAGAGACGTATCATCCATGTAGTTACTACCATGCATCATATTTCAACTTAGCTTTCTCTAGGAATGCATTAAAATTCAAGGGAACGGTAGCACGGGCCATTGATCTACAACATAGATATGCAAATACTATCAGGACTAAGTTCATAATAAATTAAGTTCAATTAATCAAATTACTTAAAAACTCCCACTTAGATAGACATCCCTCAAGTCATCTAAATGATATGTGATCCAAATCAACTAACGCATGTTCGATCATCACGTGAGATGGGGTAGTCATCAATGGTGAACATCTCTATGTTGATCATATCTACTATACGATTCACGTTCGACCTTCCAGTCTCCAGTGTTCCGAGGCAATGTCTGTACATGCTAGGCTCATCAAGTTTAACCCGAGTATTCCGCATGTGCAAAACTGTCTTGCACCCGTTGTATGTGAACATAGAGTTTATCACACCCGATCTTCACGTGGTGTCTCAACACGACAAACTGTCGCAATGGTGCATACTCAGGGAGAACACTTTTAGCTTGAAATTTAGTGAAGGGATCATCTTATAATGCTACTGCTATACTAAGCAAAATAAGATGCATAAAAGATAAACATCACATGCAAACAAGATATGTGACATGATATGGCCATCATCATCTTGTGCTTTTGATATCCATCTCCAAAGCATCGTCATGATCTCCATCGTCACCGGCTCGACACCTTGATCTCCATCGTAGCGTCGTGGTCGTCTCGCCAACTATTGCTTCTGAAACTATCGCTAATGCATAGTGATAAAGTAAAGCAATTACATGGCATTTGCATTTCATACAATAAAGAGACAACCATAAGGCTCATGTCGGTTGTCAGATATCTTACAAAACATGATCATCTCATACAATAATGTTTATCACATTATGTCTTGACCATATCACATCACAACATGACATGCAAAAACAAGTTAGACGTCCTCTACTTTTTTGTTGCAAGTTTTACGTGGCTGCTATGGGCTTCTAGCAAGAACCGTTCTTACCTACGCATCAAACCACAATGGTGTTTCATCAAGTTTGCTATTTTAACCTTCTTCAAGGACCAGCCGCAGTCAAATTTGATTCAACTAAAGTAGGAGAAACAAACACCCGCTAGCCACCTTTATGCAAAACTAGTTGCATGTCTGTCGCTGGAACCGGTATCATGTGCGTGGACATGTAAGGTTGGTCCGGGCCGCTTCATCCCACAATACCGCTGAATCAAAATAAGACATTGGTGGTAAGTAGTATGACTATCACCGCCCACAACTCTTTGTGTTCTACTCGTGCATATCATCTAATCATAGACCTGGCTCATGATGCCACTGTTGGGAATCATTGCATGGAAAAAAATACTACGCACACGATGATCTATCCATGGAAATGCATAGCAACGCGGGGGGGAGTGTGTCTACGTACCCTCTGGACCGTAAGTGGAAGTGTTTGACAACACGGTTGATGTAGTCGAACTTCTTCTAGCTCCGACCGATCAAGTACCAAATGTACGACACCTCCGAGTTCTGCACACGTTCAGCTCGGTGACGTCCCTCGCCTTCTTGATCCAGCAAGACATCGAGGTAGTAGATGAGTTCCATTAGCACGACGACGTGATGACGATGATGGTGAAGTGATCTCCGCAGGGCTTCACCTAAGCACTACAAAAATATGACCGGAGGCGTAAACGGTGGAGGGGGCACCGCACATGGCTAGACAATTGTCTGGTGTGTGCTGGGGGTGCCCCCCATATATATAGGTGGGAGGGAGAGGGGAGGCAGCCAAGGTGCGCCCCAAGTAGGATATGAATCCTACTTGGGGTTTCCCCAAGTGGCGCCCCCTTCCTTATTTCACCGGGGAAGAAAGGGAAGGGGGAAGAGAGAAAGGAAAGAGGGGGGCGGACCCCCTTTTTCCTTCTCCCAATTCGGCCTCCTGCCATAGGAGGGGGGCGCCACCCCTTGTGGGCTGGTGTGCTCCCCTCTCATGGCCCATATATTCCCCCCGAGGGGTTCCGGTAACCCCTCCAGTACTCCGATAAATACCCGATACACTCTGGAACGCTTCCGGTGTCCGAATACTATCATCCTATATATCAATCTTTACCTCTCGATCATTTCGAGACTCCTTGTCACATCCGTGATCACATCCGGGACTCCAAACAACATTCGGTCACCAAATCATATAACTCATATAACACTATATCGTCAATGAATGTTAAGCGTGTGAACCCTACAGGTTCGAGAACTATGTAGACATGATCGAGACACCCATCCGGTCAATAACCATTAGCGGAACTTGGATGCTCATATTGGCTCCTACATATTCTACGAAGATCTTTATCGGTCGAACCGTTATGACAACATACGCAATTCCCTTTATCTATCAACAAACACCTTCGGAGATACTAGTAGAGCATCTTTATAATCACCCAGTTACGTTGTGACTTTTGATAGCACACAAGGAATTCCTCCGGTATCCAGGAGTTGCATAATCTCATAGTCGAAGGAATATGTATTTGACATGAAGAAAGCAATAGCAATAAAACTGAACGATCAATATGCTAAGCTAATAGATGGGTCTTGTCCATCACATAATTCTCCTAATGATGTGATCCCGTTATCAAATGACAACTCATGTCCATGGTCAGGAAACCTTAACCATCTTTAATCAACGAGCTAGTCAAGTAGAGGCTCACTAGGGACATAGTGTTTGTCTATGTATCCAACATGTATTTAGGTTTCCGATCAATACAATTCTAGCATGAATAATAAACATTTATCATGAATAAGGAAATATAAAATAAAAACTTTATTATTGCCTCTAGGGCATATTTCCTTCATTGGCTTGTGGCCCCACCGAGGGTCTTCTCTGATACTTCTTTCTTCCAGTATTTTTTATATATTCCAAAATAATTATTCGTAAATTTTCAGGTCATTTGAAGCTCCGGAGAATAGCTATATCTAATGTAGCTTTTTCAGGATCAGAATTCCAGCTCCTGACAATCTCCCTCTTGTCACGTATCTTGCAATTTAAGAGAAAAAATCATTAAAATTGCATCATAAAGTGGAATATAACTCTAAAACTGTAGGATC
The DNA here is from genome assembly GCF_018294505.1 of Triticum aestivum. Taxonomy (NCBI): domain Eukaryota; kingdom Viridiplantae; phylum Streptophyta; class Magnoliopsida; order Poales; family Poaceae; genus Triticum; species Triticum aestivum. The sequence goes on from NC_057800.1 coordinate 602,612,215, forward strand.
GAAAGTATGTCTAGAGGGGCGTGATTAGACTACTTGACCAAATAAAAACTTAACCTTTTCCCAATTTTAGTTCTTGGCAGATTTTAGCTATTTTAGGACAAGTCAAGCAATCATCACACAATTCAAGCAAGCATGCAAAGAGTATATTGGCAGCGGAAAGTAAAGCATGCAACTTGCAAGAATGTAAAGGGAAGGGTTTGGAGAATTCAAGCGCAATTGGAGACACGGATATTTTTCCCGTGGTTCGGATAGGTGGTGCTATCCTACATCCACGTTGATGGAGACTTCAACCCACAAAGGGTAACGGTTGCGAGAGTCCACGGAGGGCTCCACCCACAAAGGGTAACGGTTGCGCGAGTCCACACAGGGCTCCACCCACGAAGGGTCCACGAAGAAGCAACCACCCACAAAGGGTCCACGAAGAAGCAACCTTGTCTATCCCACCATGGCCATCGCCCACACAGGACTTGCCTCACTAGCGGTAGATCTTCACGAAGTAGGCGATCTCCTTGCCCTTACAAACTCCTTGGTTCAACTCCACAATCTTGTCGGAGGCTCCCAAGTGACACCTAGCCAATCTAGGAGACACCACTCTCCAAGAAGTAACAAATGGTGTGTAGGTAATGAACTCCTTGCTCTTGTGCTTCAAATGATAGTCTCCCCAACACTCAACTCTCTCTCATAGGATTTGGATTTTGTGGAAAGAAGATTTGAGTGGAAAGCAACTTGGAGAGGCTAGAGATCAAGATTCATATGGTAGGAATAGAATATCTTGGTCTCAACACATGAGTAGGTGGTTCTCTCTCAGAACATATGAGTTGGAATGGTGTATGTGTTCTGATGGCTCTCTCTCCGAATGAAGAGGAGGTGGAGGGGTATATATAGCCTCCACACAAAATCCAACCATTACACACAGTTTTCCAATCTCGGTGGGACCGAATCAACAAACTCGGTCGGACCGAAAATGTAAACCTAGTGACCGTTAGAGATTTTCGGTGGGACTGACATGCAATTCGGTAGGACCGATATGGTTACGGTTTGGGCATAACGTAATCTCGGTGAGACCGATTACACAAACTCGGTGAGACCGAATTTGGTAATTAGCTAACCAGAGAGTTGGTCAGGCAAACTCGGTGGGACCGATTTGCTCTTTCGGTGAGACCGAAAAGTTGCAAAGGGGAAACACTGAATTTACATTGCAATCTCGGTGGGACCGATTCGCTCTTTCTGTGAGACCGAAAAGTTACGAAAGGGAAACAGAGAGTTTGCAATCCCATCTCGGTGAGACCGAGATCCCTATCGGTAGAACCGACTTGCTAGGGTTTGGCAGTGGCTTATGACAAGTGAAACTCGGTGGCGCCGGATAGGAAGAATCGGTAGGACCGAGTTTGGCTTAGGGTTTAGGTCATATGTGGATATGGGAAAGTAGTTGAGGGTTTTGGAGCATATCACTAAGCACATGAAGCAAGAGGATCATTAAGCAACACCTCATCCCTCCTTGATAGTATTGGCTTTTCCTAAAGACTCAATGTGATCTTGGATCACTAAAATATAAAATAAAGAGTCTTGAGCTTTTGAGCTTGAGCCAATCCTTTGTCCTTAGCATTTTGAGGGTTCCACTTTCACATCCATGCCATGACAATCATTGAGCTTTCCTGAAATAATCATCTTGGAATATCATTAGCTCAATGAGCTATATGTTGTTATGAATTACCAAAACCACCTAGGGATAGTTGCACTTTCAATCTCCCCCTTTTTGGTAATTGATGACAACATATAGATCAAAGCTTCGACAAATGATAATAAGCATGAAATATATCATCGCTTTGAGAAGTATGTGATAAGTAAGAGCTCCCCCTAAGTTTGTGCATATTTAAAATTTGCTTTGGACTGCAAATGCACAAGGAGTTAGAGTCATGGGTTACTCTTCCATGTCACATACATCTTGGTGGAGCGCTTAAAATGATAAGAATGAAATACATGCACTCATCACCAAGAATAGTGAATGATCACATAAGATAGATAAGATAATAGCATTAAGCAAGCATTAAGTGTAGCTTATGATCAAACACATGATCATCAATGTCTCACAAGCAACGACATAGTATCTCAAGCACTCAAAAGCAAACAAGTTCGAAAAACCACCAAATAAAGCAAGAGAGAAAAAACACACTCTCTCTCTCAAAGCCTATGATCTATACATCTTCTCCCCCTTTGGCAACAAGTTACCAAAAAGTTCCTAGAAAATGCATAGTGCTAGATCGACGCTCAGGCTTGATCTTCCGGTGGTGGTGGAGTCCGGATCACTCCAAGGACGAAGGCTTCTGTAGATGCTGAAGTAGACGCTGGAGTTGGAGCTGAAGTAGATGCTGGAGCTGGTGGAACTGAAGCTGTAGCTGGTGCAGAAGTGGTGGCTCTTGTGTCAGCAACTGGCACGGCAGACGACCTCGGACCTCGTGGCACTCTGGCAAAGGCATGAGTGGTAGTCCTGCCTCTCCTCTCCTGCATGTCATCCTGGAGCTGCTCCACTGCAGTCTGAATCTCTGTCACCTTGACATCCAAGTTATAGAACTTTTGTTCCATGATCCTCTCTAAGCTTGTCTGGTTCTGAGTTAGGGTGGCTAGTCCTTTCTCAATCCGCAGGGTGGATGCAATCAGGTAACCAAGCTGCTCTTGTTTAGTTTTCAAGAAATACTCAGATGCCTCCTCTTGAGTTGGCATCTTGGCAGCTTTCTCCTTCCTTGCCTTCTCCTTCTTTGCTTGTGCTTGGGTAGACGATGGCTCATTCTCAGTCATGACAACTTGATTGTCCTCAAAATCTGGACGGATGGGCAGGTGTTCCTTGTCCAATAAATATATGCCCGTGCCCATCTTAGAGTTGATGAGCTCCTGAATTTGAGGTGCGTATCCACAGCTCCTCTTCTGATCTGCTGCAGTCCTCTTGATAGTCTCTACTATGAGGCTCATGACCTTGAACTTCTGTGGCACATCAAAGACGTGAAGCAAGTTGATTGCATGGCCTCTGATCATCTTGTGATCTCCAGACTTGGGCAATAAGGTGTGCCTCAATATCCAATTGATGGTTGGCAGCCCTGACAGAAGATAATGCACTGAGCCAAATTTGAAAGTGTCAAGAGCTTCATTTGGAATTTCCTTGTACATGTTGGACATTGAGTTGTGGTCCATCTTCTTCTTGGCATAAATGTCCAAGTCATCTGCTTGCTCCTCTGGGGCATTGATCAACTTTGCCCATTCCTCAATAGTTGATTGGTACCTCGTACCTTCAGACATCCATGTGATCCTTCCATCTGGGTAGAAGTGTGCTGTGGAGTAGAATTGCATGATAAGCTCCTCGTTCCACTTTGTGAGCTTCTGCCCAACAAAGTCTGCAACTCCACACGCACTAAAGCTGTCATACACTCCAGGGTAGTGTTCCTCATTTTCCTTCATGTAGGTCCAGTCGACCCATCTCATGTCACAAACAATGGGCTTCTTATCTAGCAGCACTGTCTCATAGAAGTCATGCTGTTCCTTGGTGTGAAATCTGTAATCCACAGCAGACCTTCTCCTTGAAGCATACGGGTCTGCTTCTCTCCACTTCCTCAGCCCTGAATCTCTCCTGAGCTTCATGTCCTCAGCCACAGGATGAGCATCGTTGTGGTCTGGGATCTTGGGCTTGAGCTTTCTAAGAACTTGCTCTTCATCCTCTTCTTCAGCAACAGTCTCAGGCACTGGGGCCTTGTTCTTCTCAGCTGCAGGAATGCTCCTTGTATTCCTCTTTGGTTTTGGCTTGGAGGAAGCTTTGCGCTTAGATGCAGTAGCCCCTGATCTTATGGCATCACCCATCAGCTTGGGTGCCTTAGGTGCTGGTGCAGCTACCTCTTCTTCCTCTTCCTCTTCCATGATGGAAGCCTTTCCTAGCACTCTGGCTACGGTCTTCTTGACCCTTTCCTTCCTCTTCTTGCCTTCAGCAGCAACTGGCTCTTTGGGAGTGGGCTTCTCAGTTGAGGCTCTAGCCTTTGACATAGGTTGCCTGCCTGCTGGCCTTTTGATCTTTAGACCTGGCTTTGTGCCTTGAGCTGGCTCAACTCTCTTTGATGTGGCCTCTTCCTCTGCCACATAATCTTCATCTTCGGAGTCTGAAGTTCTCTTCTTCCTCTGTCTGGTGGCAGCTTTTGGCAGATTGATTGGGGTACTTCTGCTACCATCATCTGAAGAGCTGGAGGGACTAGTGCCCTCACTCATCTGCACTTGCTGCTCTGACAAGTTCTAGCTGTCACTTTGATCAGACATGCTGCAAGCTCTGACTGCTGACCCTGTGAATAGTTTATAGATGAGGTAGAATAGATGAGCATCACAAAATGCAGAGATTTTTGCAAAAGAATGATCCAAAAATTTAGTTTTAGTTTCCCACTGAAATCATCTCAGATCTACCGATTTTTAAACTCGGTGATACCGAAGCAGTTTTGGAACCTAAACTAGTGAACTCGGTTGGACCGAGTCACAGTTCGGTGGCACCGAGACTGCTAGGGTTTCACAGAGTTCCAAAATCGGTCACACCGATAAGTAATTCTCAGTCAGACCGAGTCTCACTTGTGCAATGGCATAAGCCAAATTGGTGGGACCGAGTTTTTCAACTCGGTGGGTCCGAGATGGTTTCAGCGGAAACCTAACCCTAAAATTTTCGAATCAAAGCTAATCTACGGGCGTATTGACTGGATAGGAGTGTTTCAATTGTGGCAAGAATCATGATGATCACAATGTGTTGAGAATTGGATTGGAGAATAGCACAAAGATCGAGTCCATACCCTAGCTCGGCGGAGACTCGCTACGGCGGCAACGGCGGGGCAGAATTCCCGTTGACGGCGACGGAGACCAGCGACTGGAGGCGGCTGGCGGCGAGAAGACGATCCGGAGACCACATTGGCAGAGCAGGCTATCGCGCGGGCAAAGGGGTTCGGAGAAATTTCCAAATTTTGCCCGTGACTATATATAGCCCGACCCTGTCGGTGTGACCGAGTGGAACAACTCGGTGGCACCGAGATTCATAACTGCATGCAGTTACTGAAACTCGGTGCGACCAAAATGTTCAAATCGGTTGCACCGAGATCGAAAACCTAGATCAACTTAATGATCTCGGTAGGACCGAAAGTGGGGTATCGGTCAGACCGAGAATCATAAAGAGGTTTTGGAAGTTTAAGTCTATGACGAATCGGGGACTCCGAGCGCTCCTCACACAGAGTGGTTCAAATCTGACTTGATCAAATTTTGTGATGCAGCATGAATAGAGTTTGAGACGAGAAAAGCATAGATAGCTAGAGGAGGTTCTTAGGCATTCTTGTCCATCCACTTGGCAAAGGAAATAAACCCAAACGATCAAAACAACAAGTGGATGTCCTCAAATGAGTAAAATATGCAACCAGCATGCTCACACAATAAGATAGCAAATGAAATATGTGGCAAGGCATGCACAACCAATTCTAGCATCTATCAAGCAATTTGCGATGACAAGGTCATCTATATATGAGTATATTGACTTAGGAGTCAAGTGAGAACACTTGATCATAAGTCATACTCATCGTTTAAGCTCAAGTGGGATTACCACTTTTACATAAAGCATTGTTGTGTTCACATCTTTAGAGTTGCTTTAGCTCAAGTCTTAGAGTAAAGCTCCCCCTAGATGTGATATCCCCCCTTGGAGGGATGAACTAACCTTGGGTTTCGTCGATGATGACTTCATGTAGATGTTGAAGATGTGGATGCTCAATGTTGATGTAGATCACTTGGAGCTATCCATTTGAGTGAATTGCACTTTCAATACCTACATGGGTTAGTCCCACAAGGAACAAACAAGGATATCCATAGACATAGAGTGATGCACACACAAGATGATGTCCATGAAAACTTTTAGGTTACCTTGTCCCTTGTCTTACCAACAAGAGGGTTTGTGACTCCTTGAACTAGTGAAATATGTGGAAGTTGATTGCACTTGTTCTTGCCAAAATGATAAGAGTGAAGTATGTTGGCGGAGTCACCCTCAAGAACTCTCTAGTTCTTCTTCTTTTGGATCCACACCATCTTGATGGGAATCCTTGGAGTTGTAGTCGTACTTGATGAAGTGGAACTTGAAGTAGTCTTGGGAATCCACTTGACTAAGGTCTTAGGAGCTTCTTCAAATGCGTCAATTTCCTCTTGAAGCTTGTCCTTGCCTTTTTGCTTGTAGTCTTGTGGTGTAAGATCATCTTGAGCTTGTGTCCCCTTGAAAGAAGTATCATACTTCTCTTGTTGAGGAACAAACTTTGTCTTGGGGTATTGATCTTCTTCTCACTCAACTCCATTGGCATTGAACTTTCGTTCAAAACCAACGCCTTGATTCTTCCGGTGCATTCCTTGCTTGCGCACAATTTCCTCGAATTGCTTGCTCCCGGCAAGGCTTTTGTACACTCCTTTCTCTATAATTCCCTTCAATAAGCTATTTTCTTGCTCAAGTGTAACTTGGCTAAGAGAGTCATTAGTGGAATCAAGAGAACTACTAGAAGCAACAATATTGGATTTAGCATGATCATTGTTACTGCTAGAGGAAGAATCTTTCTTGTTCTTGTTACTAGACTTGACTTGAGGCATGTAATTGGATAAGAGTAAACGCTTGGCAATGTAAGAAGAACTTTTCTTGCGGAGATCATCATTGATTGCTTTTAAGAACTCATGCTCTTGCTCAAGGTTGAGCTTTTCAAAGCGTAATTTCTCATGAGCTCTTAAAAGTTCTCGATGATCTTCGAAGATAGTTTCATGAGCTAATTTAAGAGTGTTTAGTTCTTTAGTTAGAGCCTCAATCTTTTCCTTATCATTGTCATTCGTTTTATCTTGATTAGCATGATTAATTGACGTTTCATCATAGTATTCATCACTAGAGTTGTCAACAAGCAAATCATCACCTAACAAGTCATCTTCATCACTATTGAAATCAACATACTCGGGGTGTGTTACCTTAGGACCTTTGGCCATGAAGCATCTTCCAATTCCTTCATTTGGTGAGTCAAATATGTCGTAGGAGTTGGTTGACACAAGTGCTAGACCGGCAACACCTTCATCTTGAGTATCTTCAGAGTCCGAGTGATAACTTCTCTCGGAGTGGCTGTCGGAGTCGGAGCCAGATACCCATTCACCAACATGAGCTTGATGTCTTCGTCTTGTGTAGCTCCTTGATGATTTTTCCTTCCTTTCCGAATCCTTGCTTCTCCGTGAGTATCTTCGTTCATAACGATCATCTCTACTCCTTCTCTCTCTTGGTGGTGATTCTTTGCTTCTTCTTTTTGGAGAATCTTCTCTTCTCTTGTAGGGAGCCGTACACTCATTGGAATAGTGTCCGGGTCTTCCACAACTGTAGCAGTTTCACTCTCGACTAGAAGATCTTTTGTCATTGTAGGACTTTGACTTGAAGCTTCTATCTTTGCTTCTACTCTTGTAGAACTTGTTGAAGTTCTTCACCATTAAGCTCAATTCTTCATTGAAGTCTTGTTTCTCACTTGATGATGTAGGGGCTTCACATGAGGCTTTATAGGCACCACTTGATTTGCTGTGAAGTTCCTCTTTATCCTTAAGTGACATCTCATGAGCAACAATTCTTCCAATCACCTCCGTTGGCTTGAGATCTTTGTAATTGGGCATCATTTGGATCAATGTGCACACGGTATCATATTTTCCATCCAAGGCTCTTAGAATCTTCTTGATGATGAATCTATCAGTCATCTCTTCACTTCCTAAGCCGGCAATCTCATTTGTGATGAGAGCAAGCCTAGAGTACATTTCAGCGACACCTTCACCATCCTTCATCTTGAACTTGTCAAGTTGGCTTTGAAGCACATCCAGCTTGGATTCCTTGACGGAGTCGGTACCTTCGTGCATATCAATCAAAGTGTCCCAAATTTCCTTCGCATTCTCAAGACGGCTGATTTTGTTGAATTCTTCGGGGCACAATCCGTTGAAGAGAATATCACAAGCTTGAGCATTGTATTGCAACATCTTCAACTCGTCCGCGGTAGCTTCACGGTTTGGTTCTCTCCCATCAAAGAAGTCACCTTGCAAACCAACACACACAATAGTCCAAACGGCGGGGTTATGTCCAAGAATATGCATTTTCATTTTATGCTTCCAACTAGCAAAATTAGTACCATCAAAGTAGGGACCTCTACGGTGATAATTTCCCTCGCTAGACGCCATACTCTCCTAGGTTGTGAAACCAAGGCTATGACCACCAAAAGCTATGGAGATCAAAGCAAATGGATACCAAAGCTCTGATACCACTTGTAGGATCGAAAGTATGTCTAGAGGGGGGTGATTAGACTACTTGACCAAATAAAAACTTAACCTTTTCCCAATTTTAGTTCTTGGCAGATTTTAGCTATTTTAGGACAAGTCAAGAAATCATCACACAATTCAAGCAAGCATGCAAAGAGTATATTGGCAGCGGAAAGTAAAGCATGCAACTTGCAAGAATGTAAAGGGAAGGGTTTGGAGAATTCAAACGCAATTGGAGACACGGATGTTTTTCCCGTGGTTCGGATAGGTGGTGCTATCCTACATCCACGTTGATGGAGACTTCAACCCACAAAGGGTAACGGTTGCGAGAGTCCACGGAGGGCTCCACCCACAAAGGGTAACGGTTGCGCGAGTCCACACAGGGCTCCACCCACGAAGGGTCCACGAAGAAGCAACCACCCACAAAGGGTCCACGAAGAAGCAACCTTGTCTATCCCACCATGGCCATCGCCCACACAGGACTTGCCTCACTAGCGGTAGATCTTCACGAAGTAGGTGATCTCCTTGCCCTTACAAACTCCTTGGTTCAACTCCACAATCTTGTCGGAGGCTCCCAAGTGACACCTAGCCAATCTAGGAGACACCACTCTCCAAGAAGTAACAAATGGTGTGTAGGTAATGAACTCCTTGCTCTTGTGCTTCAAATGATAGTCTCCCCAACACTCAACTCTCTCTCATAGGATTTGGATTTTGTGGAAAGAAGATTTGAGTGGAAAGCAACTTGGAGAGGCTAGAGATCAAGATTCATATGGTAGGAATGGAATATCTTGGTCTCAACACATGAGTAGGTGGTTCTCTCTCAGAACATATGAGTTGGAATGGTGTATGTGTTCTGATGGCTCTCTCTCCGAATGAAGAGGAGGTGGAGGGGTATATATAGCCTCCACACAAAATCCAACCGTTACACACAGTTTTCCAATCTCGGTGGGACCAAATCAACAAACTCGGTCGGACCGAAAATGTAAACCTAGTGACCGTTAGAGATTTTCGGTGGGACTGACATGCAATTCGGTAGGACCAATATGGTTAGGGTTTGGGCATAACGTAATCTCGGTGAGACCGATTACACAAACTCGGTGAGACCGAATTTGGTAATTAGCTAACCAGAGAGTTGGTCAGGCAAACTCGGTGGGACCGATTTGCTCTTTCGGTGAGACCGAAAAGTTACAAAGGGGAAACACTGAATTTACATTGCAATCTCGGTGGGACCGATTCGCTCTTTCGGTGAGACCTAAAAGTTACGAAAGGGAAACAAAGAGTTTGCAATCCCATCTCGGTGAGACCGAGATCCCTATCGATAGAACCGAATTGCTAGGGTTTGGCAGTGGCTTATGACAAGTGAAACTCGGTGGCGTCGGATAGGAAGAATCGGTAGGACCGAGTTTGGCTTAGGGTTTAGGTCATATGTGGATATGGGAAAGTAGTTGAGGGTTTTGGAGCATATCACTAAGCACATGAAGCAAGAGGCTCATTAAGCAACACCTCATCCCTCCTTAATAGTATTGGCTTTTCCTAAAGACTCAATGTGATCTTGGATCACTAAAATATAAAATGAAGAGTTTTGAGCTTTTGAGCTTGAGCCAATCCTTTGTTCTTAGCATTTTGAGGGTTCCACTTTCACATCCATGCCATGCCAATCATTGAGCTTTTCTGAAATAATCATCTTGGAATAGCATTAGCTCAATGAGCTATATGTTGTTATGAATTACCAAAACCACCTAGGGATAGTTGCACTTTCAAAAACATTAAAATAACAGTAGGAAAACATGACGCAAAATGGACGTATTAGTTACTCATGTGTCTGCTAGAGTGCCGAAGTCACAAGCCGCATCATACATGGGTAGAAAGCACTACACAAGTCAGAATGTTCTTGTTGCTGTTGAGTTTGATCTAAAATTGACATATGTGTTAGCTGGCTGGGAAGGATTAGCCCATGATGCTAACATTCTTTCTCACGACATGTCTCGACCTGATGGCAATTTCTACCTAGTAGATGTTGGCTATGCATGTCGGCCTGGTGTTCTTCAACCCTTCAGGAAAACCAGGTACCATGTGAACGAGTTCTCTGGCAAGAACTATCCTAGGGTTGCACATGAATTGTTTAATCTGAGACACTCTAGCCGTAGAGTTATGGTTGAGAGGGTATTTGGAGCTCTGAAGAATGATTTAAGATTCTCGATCAGAAACCATTCCACATTGTTTCCACCCAGGTTAAGCTTGTTTTTGCATGTTGCATCCTTCATAACTAGATCCTACAACGGGGATATGATGAGCTTGTGACGGAGGAGGAGATGTGACGGCTGATGATGTTGATAGCTCCGACCTTGGTGTGGAGGCTTTTGACAATGAAGCCTGGAAAAACAAAAGGATGGAGTAGGCTGAGTCAACAAGGGCAAACAGGGCTCACACAAGGATCTGAAGGAGAAGAAGCAACTACAGTAGATGAGAAAAAGCAGCAATAGAAGAAGAAGAAGAAGAAGAAGAAGAAGAAGAAGAAGGGGACAGAGTTCCATCGAGTTCGACGTTGATGAACTTTCCCCTGTTGAACCATATGAATTTTAATTTGTACTGTTGTTTGTTAGTAGTTAGGATGATCTGCCATTTGTTTCCTAGATAGGACAGAAACGATGTTTTTAATCATGTGTGGTAAGGTCATCACTAGTACGAAGGGGTGATCACACTGCATCGCGCAACCAAACGTCGGGTAGTGCATCAACCCAGTGCAATAAAGGCAACCAAATGACATTTTTCTCCCAGAGTACCATGAAAGTCATCCCTTCTCGAAACTTTACACATGAACATAACACAAAGGATGTGGCTAGGTCTCAGTCGACTGAGACTTAACCAAGTCTAAATCAAGTGACATAACATGCAAGAAAGAAAAAAAAAGAAAAAACTAAAAAGAAAAATGTGCACGGATCTCCACGTAAGATCACATGAATATAGTATCGGCTGAGACTTGGTTAAATCTTAGTCGACTAAGATTTAACAATCACGTAACACAAAACCATATTTGTTACAAAATAGCACAAAAATATTTTATACAGTAGTACCTTTTTAAATTCGGGTACATGTGCACCCAGGTTGCATTGGTCAACATGCCATGTTTAGTAACCCACAAAAGATCCTGTCAAGACGCATTGCACCGTCTCGCATTCTCTCCCTAAACCTCAATTGTTTACCTTTCTTGTTCAAAAAGTCTAGTTTGTTTGTCCTTCTAACTCTCCTCTCCTGTATCAAAGTCAACATTTCCTCACCACCCACCCAAACCTACACCACACGAATTAGACGTGTCAGTCAGCTAACCCCACCCTCTCCCCTTCTCTCGGGGAGACCATGCACGCAACACGCCCCCGCCGCCATCGCTCGCACCCCGATTCCTCCCCTCCCCCGCTGCTCCGCAATGGCGCGCGTTGGTCACCACCCCATCTCCTACACCACCGCATCCCGGCCGCGCCACCACCACACGTGCCGCCGAGTTCTTTAAAACACGAGCTCCCAGGGACTCCCCGGACAAAGTCTTAACCACACCTCGCCCGGGCTGCCTTGGAGGAGAAGCGCCATCGCCTCTTCAAACCCACCTCCCGACCCCTCGTCCTCCTACTTAAGCTCGCCTCTGCGTGTCTTGCCTTTACGCCAGTAGCCAGCCAGCCAGCCAGCAGGAGTGCCGCGTAGTGCGTACATACATGCATGCCATGGCGCGGGCCGTGCACGACCGCCTCCCGTTCCTCGCCTCGCCGGAGCCGGCGCTCGCGCCGCCGGCGCCTGCCGGGAGGCGGAGGAACCCGTCCCTCTCCGAGATGCTCAGCCTCGTCAGCGCGGCCACCGTCGACCCGGCGGGCACCGACGACGACGGCTCCGTGTTCTCCCTCCCGATGCCGCAGTCCGCGCCTGCGGGCGTAGGTGACAATAATGCGGGTGGCGAGGCGCCGGGCCGGACCATCCAGTTCCGGCTGGCGTTCACCGACCTGACCTACAGCGTCCGGCGCGCGCGCCACGGCGGGGACGGCGGCGGCGGGGGGCTCTGCCTCCCCGTGCAGCGCCGGTCCGACCGCGTCACGGCGGCGCCCGGCGCGCACGCGCCGCGGACCAAGGCGCTGCTGGCCGGCGTCTCCGGGGAGGCCAAGGAGGGCGAGATCCTCGCCGTGATGGGCGCCAGCGGCTCCGGCAAGTCCACGCTCATCGACGCCCTCGCCAACCGCATCTCCCGCGACGCGCTCAAGGGCTCCGTCACGCTCAACGGCGAGCCGCTCACGGGCAACATCCTCAAGTCCATGTCCGCGTACGTCATGCAGGACGACCTGCTGTTCCCCATGCTCACCGTCACCGAGACGCTCTCCTTCGCCGCCGACTTCCGCCTGCCGCGCTCGCTCTGCGCCGCCAAGAAGCGCGCGCGCGTGCACGCGCTCATCGACCAGCTCGGCCTCCGCGCGGCCGCCAACACCATCATCGGCGACGAGGGCCACCGCGGGGTCTCCGGAGGCGAGCGCCGCAGGGTCTCCATCGGCACCGACATCATCCACGACCCCATCCTCCTGTTCCTCGACGAGCCCACCTCCGGCCTCGACTCCACGTCGGCGTTCATGGTCGTCAAGGTGCTCCGCCGCATCGCCGAGAGTGGCAGCATTGTCATTACCTCCATTCACCAGCCCAGCCAGCGCATCCTCGGCCTCCTCGACCGCCTCATCCTCCTCTCCGGTGGTCACACCGTCTTCAGCGGAGCCCCCTCCGCGCTCCCGACCTACTTCGCCGAGTTCGGGTTCCCTGTCCCCGACGACGAGAACCGCGCCGAGTTCGCGCTCGACCTCATCCGCGAGCTCGAGGCGTCGCCGACGGGGACGAAGCCTCTCGCCGACTTCCACCGCACGTGGAAGCTCATGCACGCGGCGAGGGACGACGCCGCGGCGTGGGCGCCGACGATGTCGCTCAAGGAGGCCATCAGCGCGAGCATCTCGCGCGGGAAGCTGGTGTCGGGCGCGGACGTGTCGAGCGGGGAGGCGGCGTCGATGCACACGTACGCGAACCCGTTCTGGGTGGAGATGAAGGTGCTGACGAAGCGGTCGGCGATCAACACGCGACGCATGCCGGAGCTGTTCCTCATCCGGCTCGGCGCCGTGGTGGTGACCGGCGCGATCCTGGCGACCGTCTTCTTCAAGCTGGACCAGTCGCCCAAGGGCGCGCAGGAGCGGCTGGGCTTCTTCGCCTTCGCCATGTCCACCATGTTCTACACCTGCGCCGACGCACTCCCAGTGTTCCTCCAGGAGCGGTACGTGTTCCTCCGGGAGACGGCCTACGGCGCGTACCGCCACGTCTCCTACGTGCTCTCCAACGCCATCGTCTCCTTCCCGCCGCTGGTGGTCCTTTCTCTCGCCTTCGCGCTCACCACCTTCTTCGCCGTGGGGCTGGCCGGCGGCGCGTCCGGGTTCGCCTTCTACACGCTGGCCATCCTGGCGTCCTTCTGGGCGGGGAGCGGGTTCGTGACCTTCCTCTCCGGCGTGATCCCGCACGTGATGATCGGGTACACGGTGGTGGTGGCCATCCTGGCCTACTTCCTGCTCTTCAGCGGCTTCTTCATCAACCGGGACAGGATCCCGGCCTACTGGCTGTGGTTCCATTACCTGTCGCTGGTCAAGTACCCGTTCGAGGGGGTGCTGCAGAACGAGTTCGCGCGCGGCGGCGAGTGCTTCGTGCGCGGCGCGCAGATCTTCGACAACTCGCCGCTGGGGGCGCTGCCGGAGGCGGTGAAGGAGCGGGTGCTGGCGTCCATCAGCTCGGCGCTCGGGGTCGGGATCGGCGCCGACACCTGCGTGGCCACGGGGCGGAGCGTGCTGCGGCAGGCCGCCGTGACGCAGCTCGGCAAGTGGGAGTGCCTGCTGGTGACGGCGGCCTGGGGCTTCTTCTTCCGGATCCTCTTCTACTTCAGCCTCGTGCTCGGCAGCAAGAACAAGAGGAGGTGATCATTCGTGCAGCGCGCGCGGATGCGTACGTTTGATTTGAACCGTCCGAGGAGGGAAGAAGACGATGACATGATTAAGCAGATGCCACACTATTATCATCTATCGGTCTCTGCAATTGTTGAACAGATGTGCTTTTGACTTCTTTTTTCCTTTTCTTTTCTTCTCCTTGTGATTTTGCAAGTCAAATAATTAAGTGGTTCATACTTCATACATATGCTTTCCTATCCACTGCCCTTTTTGTTCATTTTCCATGTGTGTTGTAGCCTTGTAGACCTGTGAAATGAAGTATTACTGCTATTTTTGTTCCAAAATGCTTGTCCAAATCTCAGGAAAAACAAACGCAGTCTGATGCAAAGCAACATGGTTTTGTAGTGTTGTGGTCGATCACTTATTATCCGTTTCTCCCGCCTCACTTTATTTGGTGGGATGTGGTTTGGAACTTCACTCATAATGCATGCGCCGTGTTGTTCACTGGTGCAGAAAAGAAGAACGTTCCTTGTTATAGACACTGAAACGAATAAAGCAGGACCCCTTTTCGAACAACAGAGCACAAATCTGTGCCGTTCTCATGTTACCATATCCCTTTATTATGTTCCTAACCGAACATCAGATGCTAGCATATTAACATGAAAATGTCACGGCTAGCTTTCATGTGTTGGTATAACAGAGACTGGGTTAGATAGGAAACGTGCGGGAGGGATCGAGACATGGGTTTGGGTTGGGTGATGGTTAGGTCTACTTATCATAACCAAAGGGGTCACACCTGCATCGGCGGGCCGTAATGAATGGCCACGAGACAAGGTACGCACCGGCTTACGTGCTCTCCCACTCGCTTCTCCGATACTGCATCCATCCGTAAAAGTCTCTGCTTTGCTTTGCTTGTGCGAGCGCAGCTGATCGGACATCTCTCTGGTTCTAGAGGAGAATTTAACAACAGTATTGTGGCGGAGAAAGCAGCAAGGATGGGGTTTGGTTTCGCTTGGGCGTAACCATTGTTGATTGGTAGCTCAACCAGTTTTCTCTAGAATATATATACAGCTTCCTTGAAACATTTCCCGTGCCGCAAAACATGCCGCTCCCCCTCTGACAATGTACCCAGTACCGAAACAAAAAATGCTCAACACCTCCTACTATCACTTGTATGTAGTAAGAGTATGTGCCAGTAGCGGCTCGTTTTTCGGCTTGGAACGGACGAAAGCGGCAACCGAGCCATTCCAGAGGAAGCACCATGATGATCATGGTCGTCCGAGTGGCTGGTCGTCGGGCAAGAAGATTCCCGGCAGAGGACATGCTGATCTGTCCGTCCGGCGACCGACAGGCGATCGATGCAGGCGGGGGTGCACTGGACTGGACCGGACCGGGCCGTGAGCAGACGAGCTGCAGCGTACCAAACCGGCGAGACGAGGAGAGACGCTTCCCTCTGAGGGCATCTCCAATGCTCAGCGCTTAGATGGGCAATATTCTTCTTTGTAGCGCCTGCATTAGAGTCCATTCCTACAACGCTAGCAGGCGCTAGGCCAGTTAGAAAAGAACGGAGAGATTGGCTAATCCCACAACGAAAAAGCCGGAGCGTCCGAGGACTTTCCTGGCATCGACGCTAGCTAATTTCCTTAACTTGGCCGGGAATCACACCTAGCGGCCAGGAATTTGATCCTAGCGCTCGGCCTAAGCACCGGCGTTGTACATGCCCTGAGACGGGCACGGCGAAGTCTCCCTGTTTGAAAACTGTTCTTTTCCCGCAGACCTGCGCCTGGGAGTCGCTTCCCTCGTGAGTACCGCGTTGTGTGCTGGTCGTAGCAGTATAATAATGCGCGCGCATGCATACGCGAGGGGTGCGCCCGGTCTTGGTGCAGGCCAGCGACCCCACACCCGAACGCCCACTCGCCGGATCGTCTTCGAATGGAGAGCGGTGCCCTGTTATTGGTTTGTCTGAAATCTTTCAAGAAGGAATGATGCAATCTTCCACTTAGTGATTCAGAAACTCCTCCTTTCCATTGTTAAAATCGCCATCATTTCAACACGTGTGTGGTTGTTTAACATTGGAGCCTCCCACCATGAAACGTGACATCAGTTACTGAATTAGTTGTTTCATGCCAATTGGAATATTCAGCAAACTTAGTTGGTTTCCTTGGCCGTATCACGACGACAGATGTTTGCCCCATTGAGCTTTTCGTCTATATTGCAATATCCAAAATCTTATAATACTGAACGGAGGGAGTGTGCATTTAGCACATCTTGTTGCCATGGTTTCCCACATGGGTTTAAGGTTACATGTTTTTGCTAGAGATTGCCAAAGGTAAATGATGTGCATATTGAAGAAACCTGTATGAGTTGTTGTATAAGTAAGATGATGCTCGTTTCCTTGCTCTGTGTTCTGCCCTGCAATTGTGCCTACTGCCAACTAATCGGTACTGATAAATAGTACATTGATAAGAGGAGCATTCCCAAATTTAGGTGCAGTATAATCTTCTGGTTATTTTGACAGGGGAAGCCATAGAGGTGCCCCCAACAGTAAATGTTAGACAAAACTTGTTCAACTTATGAATATTTGTTAGTATTTATTCCCAATTTTAAAAGTATTAACTTTAATTGGATCTCAATGTTAAATTGACAAATCTTGACATCTACAAACTAAGATTGTCAGGTGACTGAGAGTAAAAAGTGAAATAGTAAATACTAGAGACTTATTCTTGCTTGCAAAAGACACAGCACACTTAGTCCTCAAAATAAAGAACGCACGACCTTTCCTTCCTATTCCCGGCATATTACTTCTGCTAGATAACGAATGGAGCGGGTTGAGGTGGACGGCTGATGCAGATTTTCAAAACCTTTTGAGTTTATTCCAGCTAGAGCAAGTTTCATTTTTAGAAGTGATGACCTGTAAGGAGTGGCGGAGCTAGGAATTTGCTCCTGGGTATTCTTGTTTTTTTTTTGCAATGCAATATAACAGGACAACAAATGTGCGGTAAGATAGCAACATCAATGAGTCAATGACCATATATCGATAAAAAAATATGGCAACATCTCTAACAATTAAGAAAGATTACAAAACAACGAGGGAAATTACAATATAACTCTACGGTCCCCTTTCTGAGTCTTTAACTTGCTTGAAGAATTCTCACGCAACAAACATGACCAAGCAATTTTTCAAATATTCGTCACCCATTTTATTCCTTAGTTGATTCTTCACATAGTTCATAGAGGAAAGTACCATTTCAACAGATTTTGACAAAAAGATACATCAGCACATCACTACATCCACATCACAAGAACAATTACATCTAGGTAAATCACAAGAACAAAGTAGCGATCAGTAGCATGGACTTGTAAAAAAGCTTGTGAATTGTTAAAAGTCAGAGGAGAAATTACCTGAAGAAACTTGTTTGGCAGCGGTACTGGCCGTGGATGGATCTTTTGGGGGCTTCGGGGAGGCAGCCGACCAGGACAACCGTCAATCGGAGGAGCGGGACTGCGCTACGGGAGGCTTGCCGCCGCAGAAACCTGGCTCCTCCTGGGAGCGACAGACTGGCCGCAGAAACCGCCGCCGCTGCCCGGCGTGGGCGCGTGGCTGCCGTCGTTGGCCGGCGCCGCCGTCAGGAGTCAACTAGAGTTGGGAATCGGGTGGGAATCGCCGGACTGGCCGACTGGCAGGGAGTGCGATCTGCTCGCTCGCGTTGAGTGTGGCGTGGAATGGACCTGTGGACGCAGAGACTGACGGGTGGGCCGCCCTGCCGCTTTGGGCTTCATTTCCTTTTCTTTTTGGATGGATTTGGAGGGAAGCCGCGTCTTCCTCCTTTCACTCCGGAAAACCCCACTGCTCTCCGTCTCGCTCTGAAGAAAGGAAACCCTACCCCGTCGCCGCTGCCGGGCGGCCGCCACCCACGCCGTGCCCCGTCCGGCCGTCGCGTTCGGCCGTTCGGCCTTCGCTCTACCCAGCAGGCCGGCAATCTTCCCCTTCCGTCCCCTTCTTCGTTGCTTCCCCAGGCAATTGCCCCGGCGAGGCGTCGACCCCGTTTGATCTCGAGGAGGAGCAACCCCGGCGGCCTGCGCCCTTCGGCATTCCGCCTCAGCAGCAGCAGCAACAAAGGTATCCCTCATCTCAGACTCTCGCAATTCCCAAATCCCAATTTTTATCTTGTTAATGCCGAAAAGAGACGCCTCTTATGTGTTTATCAAATGCTGAAATACAAAAAAATGCAGTATCTCTTTTCTCTTGCTGCTGACCTCAAACGTATAGCCATTTGCCTGGATTGAAACATGATCTTCAATTCCATGGATATACCCATTTGGCCTGGTTCGAGATTTTCAGCCCG
Source organism: Triticum aestivum (assembly GCF_018294505.1). NCBI lineage: Eukaryota > Viridiplantae > Streptophyta > Magnoliopsida > Poales > Poaceae > Triticum > Triticum aestivum. The sequence goes on from NC_057800.1 coordinate 602,630,804, forward strand.
TTAACTGATAACACCGTAGGTAGATGGCCGTATGCATCGTTCTGATGCAGAGGCCGGGTAACCCCCTTTTCGAAAAAAAAATTTGATAACACCGTAACCTGAAAGCTTTACATGCGTTTGTTTCACGTGGCCTGTAATTAGGTCCCATGTAATCGGTTTACATCACAAGTTCACAACTCATGGTCGATACCGCCCACTCCCCAGCTGAATCGAAAACCGTTATTTAGGTTCTCCCACGCAGATCCTGGATGCCTGGCAATTTACATGCAATTTTGATCTTTTTCATCCATTTGTTTTGGATTGGGATCCATTGCTTCCATTTTTCAAGGTAATGCAGAGTTGCTGTTCAGAAAAGATTTTTCCTAACTGTGTTCTAAACCGAACATTGCACTGTACTTGTATACCGTTACATTTCAAAAGCTAACAAAGTTGAGTTTTTCCCACTCCTTTTCCATTACCAACTTATTCTGATTCAACTATTATTTTTGTTACGATTTCTTATGAGTTATGCAACAAATCTTGACTTCTGTTACCTTGAAACTGGGTTTTTTTTTGCCCTTAGTTTCTCGCCCGAGGCGTCAGCCAGTCCGGGCTCTACGGATGGGCGCCGCCGCGGGAGTTCTGCGGAAGACGGTGGCGGACAGCTCCAGGAACGAGGAGGAAGAGGAGCAGCAGTGTCACATCTGCCGCCACCCCGCCGAGCCGGAGCGCCCCCTGCGCCTGCCGCGGCAGCATCCGCTTCGTCCATGATGACTGCCAGCTCCAGTGGCTCTCCACCACCTGCCAGCGCCGCTGCGAGGTACCTATCACCCTCTCCTCCTCCCCTGCCTAGGCTTTCCACCCTCTCCACCATCCGTCAACGCCTGCGTCCGCGAGTTCAGCTGCCCGCTATGCTCGGCGGACACACGCGGACTGCTTTGTTTAGAATGACTGTTGCTATGCAACTAGCTGCCAGCTGCTATGCTCTAGCTAGGTGAGACTTGCAGCAACAGCAACATATGAGTAGGCTTGCCACTGAATAATTTTGTTGGCAAACATTTTTTAAGCTGAACAGCAAACACATGTAAGAAAAGGCCAATATACAATACTGCTTAGTTTGTACTGTATCGATTTTACAAGTTGATATGATCAACATAGAACAAAAAAACTACAGGTGCCTGCCTCATATGTGAGTTCCTGAACAAACAAAAGAGAAAACTGAAGCACTGCGAAGAAATTGTCCCTTTAGATCCTCTTTTCTTTTCGTTCTTGACCCGACAGATCCTCTTACCTTTATGTAAAATGGGGCCAACTGACAAGTGCTGAACTTTGATTGATCAGGTGTGCGGACAGGAGATCTCTATCCGCCCCATCCACGGCGTGGATGCCTCGGCCCTGGCAACGCTTGCGAGTCTCATTGTATCACTGTTGTGCCTCATCCTGACAGTCAAGGTTGCCTGGGAGCTCACCAGCCTGTACCTATGGCGCCTCGCGCTCGCCAGGAGCCGCGCCGAGGCCTTCCGTCTGCTCTCCGTCCGCCCCTTTGAACCTCCTGTCCTTGCTCAACTGGCGCTCCGAGCTGAACGCGTGTTTCACGCAAAGTACGGGGGACGTCGGAGCCGCTGCCAGGTCGCCGTGCTGCGCCTCCTTCAGTTTTCCGTGGCGGTATGCTTACTCTCCTTGCTCCTCAACCAGTCTAGTATATCTGCTGATACTTTATTAATACTGTGGTTTTGATACTACAATGACGTGGTCCTACATTCTTCCCATACTAGTAAAGCACCAATTAACGTGCCTGTGTTCTCTACTACTCCCTCCGTTCACTGTTATAAGATGTTTTAACTTTTTCCTGAATCGTTTTACTGTGTTTGTTCACCTCGTTTCAGTCCGTATCATCTATATTGAAATATCCAAAGTCTTATAATAGTGAACGGAGGGAGTAGCATTTAGCACATCTTGTTGCCATGGTTTCCCACATTGGTTTAAGGTTACATGTTATGGCTAGAGATTGCCAAAAGTAAATGATGTCCATATTGAAGAAACCTGTAAGAGTTGTTGTATAAGTAAGATGATACTCATTTCCTTGCTCTGTGTTCTGCCCTGCAATTGTGCCTACTGCCAATTAATCGGTACTGAACTACTGATAAATACATTGATAAGAGGAGCATTCCCAAATTTAGGTGCAGTATAATCTTCTGGTTATTTTGACAGGGAAGCCGTAGGGGTGCCCCCGACAGTAAATGTTAGACAAAGCTGTACAAGTATATACAGTAGAAAAAGATAGAAGGTGGGCAGGGGTAATGTGCAACATGGTAGGGACCTAAACAAGGGAATTTACCCAAGAGATAAAAGGGCCAGCACGCTCAGCAGAGTCTGAAAGTCTGTCTGCACAACTGACAGTGTCTTAACTTGTTCTTTTTGGTGCTTTCCCGTTGTGATCATGCAGTGTTTTTAAGGCTAATCCTATCCGGGCTTTTACAAGGTTTTGGCTTAGTTCATGCTTTTGAAATGGATGCTTTACATTTCTTTTTCTGCTTGTCATTTTACATGTCTCTAAAAAATTCTAACATATGCCTATCTAATCAGGTGACAATGGTTGACATGGTTCTGGCCTGTACATCTGCATTTATCCCTTTCACACTTGGAAGGATAATCCTATTGTGCACAGGTGAATTCGACTCCTTTGCTGCAACACCCTCTGTCCTCCTAGTCGGATATTGGTTTATCTTCTCGCTGGCGCTGGGTGCCACTTTCGCTTGGCTTCTTCATACTACTGGGTAAGCCCTGTAGTTTTGTTTCATTTTCTAATATAGTCTAATTTTCACCTTATTTCCAAGATATGTGTCTTCTTCCAAATTATAGTTTACAGGATAGAAACCTTTTTTCTTTCTAATATATTTGCCAGGGGCGTCTTCCCGAGACTCGCCAGGGGCTTCCGCGCGCTCTGCCGTCTACCTGAGCTGGCCTGGGACTTCTGCGTCTATGACCTTGATAAGTATGTCTTTTTTTTCGAAACGGAGGCAAAAGATTTGCCTCATCAATTAAATAAGTAGAGAATAGAGTTTAGAGTTATACAACACACCCACAGCAGCGGCATGACAATTACTCGCGCAACAACAAGTTCCCTAGTCTTTTAGCGCCGGCGGTTACCCAAAGCTTGGCCTCGTCCAGAATGGTGGTAAGGATAACAGGCGGTGGCATGCACTTGTGACGGAACACCCTAGCATTTCTTTCGTTCCAAATTGTCCAAGAGACAAGCATGGTGAGGGAGGCCATAGCATGCCAATTAGGATTGGTACAGTCGGTTCTCTTGTCCTACCACTCTTTGACGGTTTCGTGGAGGTGCCACGTTGATGTATCCATGTGATGTAAGCCAATCTTCTCGATGATGGCTCTCCAAAGCCTAATCGTGTAGCGGCACTTGAAGAAAAGGTGAGCACCCGTTTCCTGCTCCCTCTTGCAAAGAGGGCAGAGGCCGCAATTTGGCCACCCACGCCTCTCCAAGCGATCGGCGGTCCAAATCCTATCTTGCAATGCCAACCACGAAAAGAATTTAACCTTGGGAGGAGCCCAAACCTTCCAGACCATGCGGTCCATGGGAGAGAGGGTCAAGCCAAGGAACTGAGCCTTGTATGCGGTAGCCGCCGTGTAGATTCCGTCATTCGCGTGTTTCCAAACAATTTCATCTTCGGCTTGTTCATCAAGGTGGAAGTTGTGCACAAGCATCCAAAGAGTGAAAAATTCCCGAATGTGGTTGCTGGAGAAAGTGGTGTTGTGGCGGATTTTGAAGATCCACGCATTCCCTCGAAGAGCCTCACGCACCGACCAATTCTTCCGTCTTGATGCCTCGTAGATTAGCGGCGCAATATCCTTGGGCTTGCGACCAAGAAGCCAGGGGGCATCCCAAAACGGTGTTCTAGCGCCGTCACCCACAGTGATGGTGGTAGAGGCGTAGAAAAACTGGCGGTCATCCTCGGTGCAAGAATTGCCAAAACCCACCCACAGCTTGTGGGGTTCCGTCCATTCATACCAAAGCCAGCGAAGGCGCAGAGCACGTGCGAACTTGTCGGTATTGAGGACTCCTAATCCACCGTACTCCTTTGGTCGGCACACCACTTGCCAGTTGACCTTGCACTTGGCTCCCGTTGTTTTATCCGCGCCGGACCAAAGGAAAGCCCTCTCAATTTTGTTTAGGTTATGAAGTGATCTTGCTGGCACGATAAGAGGCGTAATAGAGTACACCGCTTGGGAGGAGATGACCGACTTGACGAGGGTCGTGTGTCCGATGGTAGTGATGTCTTGGCCCTCCCAAGTGACCAATTTGCCAGCCGCCTTGTCTTCGAGGTATTGGAAGTCAACATGCTTAAGTTGCCAAACAGAGAGAGGCAACCCCAAGTATTTAACCGGGAAAGATGCCCGTGCGGCTGGCATGCTCTGAAGAATATGGTCAAGGTCAAGGTGATTGCAGCGGATTGGCACGACGGAGCTTTTTTGGAAGTTGGTGCATAGGCCCGTCACCTCGCCAAAGCCTCTCAAGATAGAGGCAAGGTTGTCAATGTCCTTCTTGATAGGAGCCACAAAAACCGCCGCGTCGTCAGCATAGAGGGAGGTTCGCACCATGGCCCCACGCCCACGGATCTTATGCAGGAGACCTTTTCGAGTTGCAAGGTCCAAAATCTTGTGGAGGGGGTCGATCGCAATGACAAAAAGCAGGGGGGAAATGGGGTCCCCCTGCCTAAGTCCGCACCTTTGCTTCACTGGAGGGCCGGGCAACCCATTTAAAAGGATCCGAGATGAAGATGTGGATAGAAGCGCGGCAATCCAAGCCCGGAATTTGTCGGGGAACCCCAACCGTTGAAGCACATCAAGGATGTATTCCCACTTGATTGAGTCAAAAGCCTTCTTGATGTCAAGTTTGAACAGAAGAGCTGGGGTCTTGCACTTGTGCAGGCGTCTAGCAAAATTTCGCACACACATGAAGTTATCATGTATGCTTCTTCTCTTGATGAAGGCGCTCTGAGCGTTTGAGACAAGGTCGTTCATGTGGGGGGCCAGCCGAAGTGAGAGAACTTTGGCAATGATTTTGGCAATGGCGTGGACAAGGCTAATAGGTCTGTAATCAGAGATGCCTTCCACACCCTCCTTCTTGGGCAAGAGAACGACATTGGCAGAATTGAGCCATTGCAAGTTGGAGGTGTGTAGGGAATCGAAGCGTTGAATAACCCTCATGACGGAATGCTTGATGATTCCCCAACACTTTTTGAAGAAGGTTCCTGTGAAGCCATCCGGTCCAGGCGCCTTATTGCCAGGCATCTCCTTAATGGCCCCCCACACCTCATCCTCCGTGATGGTGTTGCCAAGGTCATGCAAGTCATGGGGCTCGGTGCTGAGCTCCTCCCAATTAAAATCTTTGTTGCACGTGCCTCTCCTCCCCATGACCTCAGAGAAGTGGTCATGGATGATCTTTTCTTTTACCTCATGTTCAGTCACCCACCCTTGTGCATGTTTGATACGATGAATGTAGTTTTTCCGTCTTCGGGCATTAATGCGGCGATGAAAGAATCTGGTGTTTGCATCACCATCCCTCAGATTTGAAATCCTGGCACATTGGCTTTTCCTAGCCCTCTCAAGCACCGCCAAACTAATAACCCTCCGCTTGAGCCTAGAACGTAAGTCACGTTCCTCGGGAGAAAGAATCCGCTCTTCTTGTGCAATGTCGAGGCGAAGAATCACAAGCAGGGCTGCATGTAGTTGAATCTTAGCCTTGGAAAAGAGCTTCTTGTTCCACTCGGAGAGCCGAATCGCAGTTTTCTTGATAAGGCTCCGTGTGACCCACGTGCTCGTCCCACGCCTTCTGAACCACCTCGTTGAATCCAGGCAAAGATACCCAGAAATTCTCGAATTTGAAGGACCGTGGCCTTCTGGGGCCCCTGTCATCCGCGAGAAGGAGCGGACAATGATCGGAAAGGGAGGACGACAAAGCATGCAAGACATGGGTGTTGAATGTCGTATCCCATTCCGCATTGCAGAAGAAGGAGTCAAGCTTGCAAAGCGTTGGGTTGTCCCGCTCATTACTCCACGTGAAGCGTCTATTCTGAAGATGGATTTCCTTGAGCTCGCAGGATTGCAAAGTAGCGCAGAACCGGTTAATCCTACTTCGATTAACATTTCTCTTGTTTTTGTCACGTGCACGATAGATCTGATTGAAGTCTCCTAGAGCAAGCCAACCAACACCAGCCAAAGGCTTGTGGGCGGTAAGTTCGGCGAAGAAGTCGTCCTTGCAAGCATAGTCTGTGGGACCATAGACGGAAGTGAGTTTGTAACACATGTCGGTCGCACGGATGCGGACCATGCCAGAGATGCAATAGGTCGAAGCTGAGATATCAGAGACGTCAAGAACATTGTCGTCCCACAATAAAAGGATCCCTCCCCTAGTCCCAGTGGCCGGGCGTTGCGCGAAATTTTTGAGTCTGTTACCACCAAGGAAGGCAGCAACAAACTTGTCAATACTGGCAAGCTTCGTCTCTTGTAAGCAGACGAGTTGACACGAGGAGGCGGCGATCGTTGCACTGACTGTTGCCCGCCTAGCTGAGCAGTTTAAGCCACGGACGTTCCAACTGAGCGTGTTGATTGGCTGTATCAGCATGGGACACACCATCATGCACATAGACCTGACGGTCCTGACCATGTAGCTAGAAAGGACACAGAACGTAGCCATTGATACAACTGTCCAACTGGAGCAGTACAACACCGCATGTAGCCCAACACAAGGCAACGCCATGCACCCCTGATACAACACACACACCTAAAAACGAAAGCAACAGGGCCACCCCATGACACATTACTTAGTTGGACTAACATAATCAACTAAAACAGCCCAAGCATGCAGACTGGGAGATCAAGGTGTAGCCGGCTGCGATCCCACGACTTCCTGTGCTAGATGGCCCTCTTGAGCAAGCTCCAGCGCACCCTCACCATCATGGTCCAGCAATGCATCCTCGACACCGTTGACAGCAGCATCATCAAGGTGGAAGAACTCCCTCATGGCCATGATCACCTCTGGAGCCAGCTGCTCCTTAAACTTGGCTGTGAAGTCGTTCAAGGTAGCCTCAGTAACATCTTCTCCGTCTCTTGTGATTCCCATTGTGCGACAGACGAGCTTCTCCGCCACCTTGATAAGTATGTCGTGGATGAGCCTATTGTCATTGGGCAGAGGTTGGAAGATGTCGCCGACGGTAGGTGAGAGCGGGGAACTCTGTTTCCAGTAGTTGGTAGGAACAGGGATCTGGTGATATATACAGTATATATATGTATACCATGCATACTTAGGAATATATATATAGGCCACGTTATTGAGATGATGCTAGGCATATAAATTTCTGGTGAAACTTGTAGATGTGGATGCAGTTTCCCATGTGGAAGTTACCGAGGGTTGCATCGGTCGGTCAGTTCGACAGCGTCGTTCCTTTTTTGTTGAACTGAACTGATGTTCGTAAATTTCTGTCCCTTTTTTCTGTGGACCACTGGCAGGATAGGCTGAGGAGAAACGAGATGATGCTGGTTGCCTTTCTTAATTTTTGCAATTCCTTTCAGTTTCACTGGATGGTTTTTGGTGCATGCCAGATATGCTTTGTCCCTGTCAAAAGGCATATATACTTGTTTGTTTTGGCAGAGTAGCCACTAAATTTCCCGCAAAAAAAAAAAAGAGAGTAGCCACTAAATGCTTCAGGCAATCAGCTTAGAATTTCTTGTGAGTTTGGGGAAGTTTATCTTGGAGCCTGTTTTGGCAGAGTAGCCACTAAATGTTTCAGTCAATCAGCTTAGAATTTCTTGTGAGTTTGGGGAAGTTTAACTTGGAGCCTGTTTTGCCAAGATGTCACAAATTCAGCACGGAAATTTGTTTCTTATATGCGGTTCTGTTATCACTCAGATATGTTGGGATTGTGAGCAAAGTGTACCCTACACAATTTTTGGCTGACCAAAAAATTAGTGTTTGTTTGGATGATTGCCAACCTTTTAGCATGCTGAGCGCAACATGCCATCGTGCAAACTAAAGGCCCAAACAAGCGAATTGTGCGTCGTACGAGTCGTTCGGTTATATAACAAAATATGTAACTTTCGCCAAATACATTTTCCCTTTAGAAAAATGTTGATGAAGATTGCCGTGGAACATAAAAATCATCACAGAGAGCATATTCTGCCGGCCCTGAATACTCTGTAGCTCCATTGCCAATCTGCTACGCATTGGCCAACTCAAATACAGTTCAGACTGAAGTGTCAAAAGCATCAAAATTTCACTCTCAGGAAGATCAGCTAACAAACGATTGCAATCCGGCAGCTTCCAAACTATACTAAGTATACCTGAAAGCCTGTACCTGTGCTAGAAATGTATCTGGCAATCAGGCAATAATGACTTACTTCGGGAGAAAAAACATAGTTCAGAGAACAAACACACTAAAAAAGGCAGATAGCTCAGTAACACACGATCAATATCACGATGCTAACCTGGAACACTGGGTCTTACTGTTGATTCCAAGTTCACAAACCATGTAGGTCTCTAGGTGCATATTTGCTACTCAGGCAAGCATACAAATCTTTGCAGCTACATGGCAATGCACGAACAATCACACACCGGTTCTATGCAAATTCCCAGATCCTCATCAAGTTTCTTCATCGAAATACACTAACTGATCTTGCTGTCATATTATGAGGCATCAAGATGTTAATCAATGTTCTCTTCTCACTGTACAAATGAAATTGTTTGCTCATAAAGGAAATATAACAAAGTGGGCACGAAGCAAAACTGAGACTTGGCAAAATGACAGCAGTGATTGAATTCGCCTAGTTTGCAACACAAGCAATCCAAATTACCCCTGGTCTCACCGGCAACATTTGAAGCTAAAAGAAATAAGCAGAAGTGAAGATTTACCACAGTACATAGACAAATATAAGTTAAATCCTGCATCTGTATAGTATGATCAACATCACAAGGAGGAGAAATTGAACAGGTAGGGCTGCATTTCCTGTCATCATGTATCCTGTATCCCCTCGCAGCAACACTCTAGAGCTCGAACTCCTCCTCACGGAGAGCCATCTCCGCAGCCTCCTCCTCATCGTCATCCAGAGCAAAGTACTGGTTCCTCTCAGCCGGCTTGAACATGTAGAACATGAACATGTAGAATGCCATGGTGGCCACCTCCTCTGCCGCGACACTCACCCATCTGTACTTGTAGTTGGTGATTGTCTTGAGCGCATAGACAATGATCCTTGTGAAGTACAAGTATCCAATCACAACGACATAGAACTGGCGGAAGAGCGTGAGCTTGGCGAGGGTTCGTGCAGCCTTGCCGTCTGTCTTGGATGACTCGCGCAGGGAACGCATCGACCACACAACCGGGAAGAGCACCGCGCAGCAGCAGGCTACATCAACAAACAAGAAGATCTGGTTCCATGTCACCCATGCTTGCAAGTATTGCCCGGTCTCACCAACGACAGCTGCAGCAATGTTAGCTGCAACCTGCAAAGGGATCACCACCATGAGCACCTTCTTCTCCTTGTCCTGCAGGAAGGGCTTGAGGAACGACCAGCCGGTACCAATCAGCGCGATCACGGCGAACAAGATCACACCCTTAACAAGCTGGAACAGATAGAACATGACGTCCCAGCCATGCGAAGATCCGGCGACGCGGATGTAGTGCTGGTCCTCGGCGGCCGAGATGCAGTAGAGCATACGGGCGAGGAGCAGGCAGGACATGAGGTGGTGGATGCGGTGCGCCGAGAGGCGGTTGTGGTAGAGGGTGAGGTAGAGCCAGGCGGCCAGGAAGGCGACGTAGCCGAGCGCGAAGAAGGCGTAGATCGTCGGGACGGGGGCCTGGCCGACGGAGAGGTAGTCCTTGGTGCCGTCGGGGTTGGTGTTGTACATGTCGGTGCGTACCTCCATGGTGACTGCGGTCTCGGGCGCGCAGTTGGCGAAGAAGAGGCTGTACTCGTCGGGGTGGGAGACGGGGAAGGTCTTGCTGTAGTTGCCGGTGGCGTCGAGGTCGCCGAAGGTGAAGAGCGGGATGACGTAGCGGCTGTTGAGGACGCAGCCCGTGTTGGGGTCGGGGTTGGGGTTCAGATCCGTGGGCGGCGGCTGCTCGTAGATGGCCTCGAAGAGGGCCTCGTCGGAGAGGAGGAAGAAGCCGAGCTGCGCGGGCTCCGGCTTGGCGAGCTTGGAGACGACCTTGGCGCCGGTGAGCGCGATGGAGACGGACCCGCGGTGCGAGAAGCCGAACTTCTCGAAGAGGATGGTCCCGCGGGAGTCGTCCTTGAAGGACTCCTGCTTGATCTCCGCCGCGGCCGGGCGGAGGACGGCCCCGGCCACCGCGAGGAGCAGGAGCA
>NC_057800.1:602641345-602645095 GCF_018294505.1 Triticum aestivum
GGGGAGGGGGGAGGGGGCCGGGTCGTGGAGGTGCGCGTATTGGCCAGACGCGTCTGGTAGACTTTCACTTGGGCTCAGGCGCAGCTTATGGAGACGGGATAGCGGGCGAACGAGCCGTCGGATCCGCCTCGAGATTGGTGAGGCCGCCGTGGGGGAGACTTTTTACGGCGACCTTAGCCGGGAAGCATCAGGGGGAGTTTCGCGGTCTGGCTGGACCGTTGGATTCTCATCGAACGGACGGGTGCAATGCGGCGAACGTGTAGACGCAGCCCGTGACAGAGAAGTCTTTGTAACAGGGGAGAGTGTCGCAGCGTCTCGCCGGGTCAAGCAAGTTCGCCACGGTCGTCGTCGTCACCGTCGTCGAGGGGGTAAATACGCAGGGCGACGCGCTGATCGACGGACGCACTAATTGACGCGCAGAAGCAGAAAAGTTGTTAACCGCCAGAATGGAAATATTCGCCCAAAAAAAAGATGTTAGGAAAAGGTGCACTGCTGTGCTGCCCTTTCATTTTTGCGGAGAAGCCGCCGGAGTGGTGGTGAAAGTGACATCCTACTTCTAAAACAATAATGGTGCGATCCTTGTTCGTTTCGCCCGGAATGGCGCCGCGAAGTTTCTGAGGTTTCTAGGGAGCGAAAAGGGGATACGGCAACAACCGACCAAGCAGAACCGAACAGCTCTGCTGCTCGGCGGAGCCGTGCACGGCCGTTTTTTTTTTTTTTTCTTTCACGCTCCGGAAAGTGTCTCGCCGTCTCGTGGCCGTCCAGAGCAGAGCAGGATTCATCATGCGTGTATCGTGTAATGTCGCGACTCGCAGAACGCACCGAGCGGCACGGCTGGCCGGCGGGTCATGCCGCAGCACCAGCACGCTCCTCCCACGGTACGTACCGGTGTACACACGTTGCTGCTCATGCACGCATGGGGCGTGCGCCGCTCTGGCTCGACGCCACGTTCGGCGTGGCCGGGTCGCCCACGAGAACGGCGGTGGCGAAACCGAAAGGATTTTTCAGGCATCGTGCCGACGACAGGTGACAGAGCTTTTCTCCATTTCTCTTTGGGCTCTGGCCTCTTGGGTATCACCTGTGCGGCCGCTCGGGCCGCCAGGTTGGGACGTCGAGTAGTCCAGCAGACGTGCTGTGATTTCGAAAGGTTCAGCTCCCTGGTCGCCTGGCCTGGGAGAAGGAAAATGCCTGGACTGGGCTGCCACCCTGCCATCCAAACACAATCCTCGACACTTTTCCTCCCATTCTTGTTCAGTTTGTCTAATTCACATTTAGATGTTTTTTAAGAATATCACATCTAACCTCCCACAAGTATATAATGCATCAATAAGAAACAAAAAAACTAGGACAAAAAAATAGACCACAAACAGAGTAAAAATCAGCTTGGATGTGACATAACTATGTCACATCTAGATGTGTTCTAGATAGACCCATTCTTATTACATGCCACTGTTCTTCGGCAGCTGGCCCAAGAACTTCAGAAGCTGAATAAATCGTCATTGTGTCGAGTTTCTGTTTAGGGCAGGTCCATTTTCATTGTGTTTGTAAAGATTGCGGTTGCTAATCTTTGCATTAGCTCGGGCGTATTTTAAACTACACAAAGTTAGTCTTTTGTATTCGCCTTCTATAAAAACAAACAGTATGTCTTATCATACTCTTGAAAAAAAGAGAGTGTTAGCTTGCGTTTGGATGATTCCCCTTAGTGTTGCTCGCGTGTACAAGCGTCACCGGTCGTAAGTGCACTCGGTGACCAAAGAGCCGTTGAAGTGGCCGCGTACACATCTCTCAGTGAAGATCAAAATCATTAGTTACAGTGTACTCCTTACAAAGGTCACTCTAACACTTGACGCAACCTGAGTGTTTTCTATTTTTCGTTCATTTGTTTAGGCTTTTTAAATGTTTTATCTCATCAGCCGTGGGTCTAAAATCTCGAACTATTTTCATCTTGTGCTTCTCGTGTCGAGATCTTCAAAATTAGATCCCATGTTAGCAGGTTTGAACAAACATTTTCCGGAAAAAAATCTGGTGAGAAAATAAAAATTTGAAAAATGGGAAAAACAAAAATAAAAAAAGAACCAGAAAAGAGGGGAAAACTGAAGCCAAAAAAGGGAAACAAAAAAACTGGAAAAGGGGAACCAGAAGCACATATGTCCTTTTCATATATTTTCTGAAAGTTGTGCCTTTTCACTTTCAGGATACACACCTGTGATTTTCACTTCCCAAGAAGCACCGTTGTGGAAAGCACAGATACGCAGAAGCACAACTGTGCCTTTTCACTTTTGAGAATCACAGTCGGGCTTCATGGGAAAAACATATATGTTGTTCACCGTGAATCACAACTATATTTTGCCGCACAGTGTGCTTCAGGTAAGAGAAAGAAAGTAAAAAAAAATCATGAAAACCTACAAAAAAACCCAAGTAAAATCATAAACCCGACAAAACTAAAACAAACCCAAAAACGCATCCAAAAAATAAATCAATCCACTTATTTGATGGGACGTGGGACATAACAACCAGTGCCAGCTAGGATGGGCCAAAGAGAGAAGGTTGAAGCAAAATCAATCCACTTACTTGATAGGCTTAAATGTTCAATTTAGTATGACAGGCCCGATTTATTATTATTTTCTGTCAAATGATGGATTAAAAGGAGAACTCCTATTTTTTAGGGTGAGGAGAACTCCTAGTTCATGCTCGTGCGTTAGGAGTAGCTTCACTGAAGCCTGCACGAATTGGCCGGCCCACTTTGCCAACGAAGCGGGTTTCTCCTTTTTAGGTCTTTCCTCTTCAGGTTTTCGTCGGAATCCCAAAAAAACTAAAAACAATTAGAAGCTGGAAATTCCTATAACATATTAAAAATTAGAAAAGTATATTTTCAAAAATTGTTAAATACATGTTTTATAAAAAGGTTACTGTACATTAAAAATATTCACCATAATAAAAAATATGTTCGGTGTGTATTAAAAATGTTTGGTGTGTACTAAAAAAACATTCACTATATATTTAAAATGTTCAATGCATATACCAGACATACTCATCATATATAAAAAGAGTTCAGGTTGTAATTTAAAGAAAATGCTCACAAAATGCTAAAAAGAAGTTAGTGTGCATTTGAAAAAAAATCACATCAATAAAAAGTTGAGTGTGCATCTGAGAAAAGTTCACCATATATTAATAAACATATAAAAACTAAATAAGTGCAAAAATAAAATACCAAAATGGCAGGAGAGAACCCACGATCTGAAAAAAACGAAGGTAAAAAATGAAACAGAAGTAGCTCGTTACTCGGGCCGGCCCATCTGAGGTCCCTTTCGCGAAGCACACAGGCACACACACACACACACATCAAAGTTTATGCAATCCCCAAAAAAGCAATGTGCATATGATCGTCTTTAAGACAATCCGTAATGTAGGTCAGTACGGCAACCACAAACAGACCATCATTCTCATACTTAAGACAAAAATTTTAATTTCATGGTCCATGTTGTTAGCATCTCTCTTAATCTTTGGCATATGAAAAAACAGTCGGAGATGCATGACTACGCGCACCTCTTTCATCAAATTACCCGTCAAAAGAATCATAAGACGAAAACTTATGCACATACAAACTACCAGTCTTGAGAATAATCAGGTTATGCAAGGTGATAAAATATGGAGGTCAGTTAGAACTCGGCCTCTTCCCAGGGGCAGAGGCCTACATGGGCTAACCCTGATGCACACAACTCAAATTAGGCTAGCATTATCACTGCATGG
>NC_057800.1:602645261-602653061 GCF_018294505.1 Triticum aestivum
GGCACAGAGCAAAACAAAAGCACAACATTTGGTTAAGTTAAAAACAAAGCACAACATCTGGTTTGATGATAACTATGAGAAAGGCTCAGATTATTTAATCGTTCAGTTCCTGTTTCTCTTTAATCATTCAGTTCCTATTTCTCTTCAATCATTCAGTTCCTTATGGAGCTTATGGTTGCTTCGGAATAAATTTGTTTTTCAAGGGAGAAGTTGACGAAGTATCAAATGTGTGCTGGACTTGGTGGGGAGACATATTCGCCAATGGAAAATCCTATGTGTGGACTCCCAAGCTGCGCTACTCCTCCGATGCTTGAGGCTGCTCGACCATCATCGCGGGGAATTGCTTAGGATCGCTTGGCGCATGGATGGCCCTGGGGGAATCACGTAGCAAGGATGTTATCATCATTCCTCTCTGTCGCTTCTCTCCTTTGGGGCCTTAGACTCATTTAATTGTTGTTTCAGACTTTTAGTACTCCTAGCCTGTAATAATTCTGCTGCAGCTACATTCTGGCTCGAGCCGAGAGCTGTCAACAGTCTGCTATGAGAAGGCGACGCCGCTGGTTCTCGATGATAGAGAAGAAGGTCAGCCGGAGAAGTGGATGATAGCGGGGAAGGTTCTGCACTGACGTGTTCTACACATACATACAATCATCAGCGCACTTCGTCCGGCCTGGGGTAACCCTAAAGGTCTGATTTTTAGATTGGTAGAGGAAAACACGTTCGTGGCTGAGTTCGCGAGCAAGAGAGATCGTGATCGAGTTTGGGAAGGTTCACCTTGGCATGTAAGTAAAAACGCCGTCGTCTTGTCGGAGTTTGATGAATGCATGCGGCCTTCTGAACTGAGCTTTAGCAAGATTCATCTGTGGGCAAGGGTCATCAACTTGCCTTTTAATCTACGGGGAGAGAAGTGGTGTGCTGCAATAGCTCAACAGATTGATAAGCAAGCATCTAGGGTGCAGTTTGATCATGTTAATGGCTATCTCAGAGCTAGAGTTTCAGTTGATGTGGACAAACCGTTGAGGCACTGGATCTTAATTGAGTCAGCAAGGAGGAAACAGACGGACCTGTATGACATCCAATATGAGAATGTTCCGCACTTCTGCTTCTCATGCGGAAGATTGGGCCACTCCGATTTGCATTGTCCGACCCCGAGGACTCGAGATGCCAATGGGGACCTCCCCTTTGGAAGAGGACTGCGGGCGTCGGAAGATCGCAGAGCGCCGAGTGCTAGCGAGAACTCGTCTCGAGATCAATCAAATAGTCAAAAGAACAAAGCAGAGACAAGAGGTTCGAGTAATGTAGCTGAGAAAGGAGCTGAAGTTAATTCTCTGGTTAAGAGCAAAAATTTAAATAAACGCAAGGGAGGGCCGCAAGAGAAGAAACAAGAGTACATGAGGGTTATACCCTTGCTGAGGGATAAGGCACACGACCCAGAGGATGGCCAAGGGGGCGATGTAGAGGTGCTCTCGAACTCCTCTGAGAAAAGTGGTGAAGGCGAGAGGTTGCTAAAGAAGAAGAAACCTACACCGGTCAACTCCGGTGAGACGGCAGAGGCTGTGGTGCAGCCATGCCGGGCACAATGAATTGCCTCAGCTGGAACTGTCGCGGGCTTGGGAACCCAGCGACAGTTCGTGAGCTTCACAGTGTGGTGAAGCAAGAAGGGCCCGGTCTCTTATTTCTGATGGAGACTAAGATTGCAGCAAAGAGGGTAGAAAGTCTGCAAAATCTTCTGGGCTTTGCGGGTTGTTATGCAGTTGATAGTGATGGTCTAAGCGGTGGCATTGGTCTATTCTGGACAAGTGAGGTTTAGGTGGATCTTCAGAGTTTCAGTTCGGGGCACATAGACGTGATGGTGCAGAATAGTAATCTGAATTGAGATAAATGGAGATTTACGGGGTTTTATGGGGCCCCTCGAGCATCAGACAGGCACCACAGTTGGAGATGTCTTCGGACTTTGTTTTCTATCCAACAGCCGGCATGGTTATGCGTAGGGGATTTCAATGAAACACTGTATGCTACGGAACATTTTTCGCTCGCTGCCCGGCCTGAATGGCAGATGCGTGCGTTCCGTGAAGCAGCCGATGATTGCTTGTTCCAAGATATGGGGTGGTCTGGAATAGAGTACGCTTGGGATAATGGTCAAACAGGTGACGATAATGTCAGGGCCCGACTTGATAGAGCGTTTGGGAACCCAACATTGATCCAGATATTCGGGCACTCAAGAGTTCGGCACATAAGTACCACGGACTCCAACCATTGCTTGGTCCTGGTCGAACTCCGTAAGGATGTGGCCGAGAGGAGAAGGGGAGGGAAGCAGTTTCGCTATGAAGATGTATGGTAGACACATGCAGACTATGATAGTGTTGTCTTGAATAATTGGCAAAAAGGAGCTGGTTTGAATGGCCTGGCTGGGGTGATTAACGCGCTTAATAACATGCAGAGTTCATTATCCACATGGGGCGCATGTGAGTTCGGCAGCCTGGCGGCCAAAGTGAGGAAACTTCGACAGAGGTTGAACCAGCTTAGGAGCCGCGCGGGCAGGAGAGGTCCAACTGATGAAGAGAAAGCCATAGTCAAGAAGCTACGTGAGGCACTTCATCAGGAGGAAATATGGATGCGCCAGAGGTCTAGAGTGCCATACTTGCGCGAGGGAGACAGGAATATAAAATTTTTTCATGCACAAGCAGCTCAACGCAGAAGAATTAACAAAATTGGGGGACTTGTGCGAGCAGATGGGTCGGTATGCCAGTCCTGGGCAGATGACCATGAGGAGGTACACCAGTTCTATACAACTTTGTATACATCTCAAGGAGTCAGACCCCTTGATGAACTACTGGACTTAGTTCCAAATAGGATGACAACACCTATGAATGCACACCTAGATAAGCCATTTACGGCAGAAGAGGTGAGGGTGGTGCTGTTTCAGATGGCACCATCCAAAGCACCCGGAGTGGACGGATTTACTGCGGGATTTTTTCAGAGGCATTGGCCACTGCTGAAAGATGACATAACCCCGGCAGTGTTGAACTTTTTGAATGGGGACGAGCTTCCAGAAGGTATGAATGATACATCCATCACCCTCATCCCAAAGGTTCGACATCCACAAAGAATAACCCAATATAGACCTATTTCTCTTTGTCCTGTGTTGTACAAGATTGCATCAAAATGTATTGTTAACAGGATGAGAGATTTTCTTGACGACGTTATAAGTGAGGAGCAAAGTGCTTTTGTGCCTGGGCGCCTCATTATAGATAATGTTCTTATTTCTCATGAGAGTATCCATGCAATGAAGAAAAGGAGGAAAGGAAAGAACTGGGTGTGTGCTGTTAAGTTGGACATGATGAAAGCTTATGACTGTGTCGAATGGCATTATCTTCATGTGATTATGACCAAGTTGGGCTTCAGCTCGTCCTTTATCCGACTGATTATGAAGTGTGTAACATCAGTGCGGTTCGCGGTTCGAGTGAATGGGGAGTTGCTTCCGTTTTTCACCCCTTCTAGGGGATTCAGGCAAGGATGTCCCATGTCACCTTACTTATTCCTTCTGTGTGCCGAGGGCTTTACTACACTTTTAAACAGATATGGTGGAGTGTATGCAGACAAGGGGATTCGAGTGTGCACCCAGTCACCGTGGATTAATCATCTACTGTTTGCAGATGATAGTCTTATATTCATGCAAGCTAAACTGGAGAGTGCAGAGCGTCTAAACAACATTCTCAGGATTTATGGTGAGTGTTCGGGACAGTGTGTTAACAAAGAGAAGAGCTCCATATTTTTTAGTCCAAACACTCCTAGTCCTGTACGAGCAATTGTGAAAACTGCGATGGGTATATCAGTTAAGGCATTCAATGAGAGGTATTTGGACCTCCTCACAGCAGTTGAACAGATCACCTCAGACACCTTTGATTTCATTGGAGAAATGGTGAGGTCAAAGTTGAATGGGGGTACCGAAAGATTGGTTTCTTGCGCGGCGAGGGAAGTGCTCATCAAGGCAAGAGCACAGGTGGTGCCAACATACACTATGAGTTGCTTTAAACTCACGAAAAAGTGTACAAAAACATCTCCTCACCGATGGCAAAGTTCTGGTGGAGCAGTTCTATAGATCAAAGATCTCTACATTGGATAGATTGGAAGTCCTTGTCGCTTCCAAAAATCAGAGGAGGCATGGGATTTCGTGATCTGGAATGCTTCAACATTGCATTGTTAGGGAAACATGGCTAGAGGCTTATCACCAGCCCAAATTTGTTATGCTCTCGGTGTCGGTGATGAACGACACCTATGGGATCACAAGAATCCCTGCTACAGTTGCGGGGCGCGGGGTCGTGAGAAGAGCGGATCTAACAGGTAGCACACGGTTCTTTTATCCAGGTTCGGGCCGCGAGGATGCGTAAAACCCTACTCCTGCTTTGGTGGATTGTATATCTGTGTTCTTGAGCTAGCTATGGGGCGCGAGGAGCTCCAAAAAGCCGAATCCTCTTCCTGGTCGTCTCGGGCCTCCTTTTATAGGAAAGGGGTTGCCATAGTAGCACCAGGAGGTGGAAAGGGAACAGTGATGTGAGGTTATCCCTCGCATTACATGACAAGGCACATTTAATGCGTCTTGCCCAGGTGTCCTTGCTTTATCGGGGATGGGGAAGAGCCCTGTCTCGTCCGTCGCCGCTCCCTCTCGTGTTGACACGCGCCCTGGCCAGCGGCGCCCGCGGTGCCATGTAGGCAGGCAGGCAGCTGAGGTGGCACAGTGGTAGGTCTCCACGAAGATCTGCATGCTGCCACGCAGGTGTCTGCCCAGCTGGTTGGGTCGGCAGCTGCATGTGAATGGTGGTGGAGGTTTGACTGGCGTGGGCCTGATGGTGGCCCTATGGGTGTTCTCAGCAAGGGCCTTGCCGGGGCCCCGGCAAGGGTCTTGCCGTGGCGCCTGCTGTCATCCCCGGTAAGGCTCTTGCCGGGGGCCTTGTGGTCTTCCTTGGCTGGGATCCTGCCAAGGATCATCATCTTCTAAAGGGTGTATCTGATCTTGAATGCCTTCACAAAGATCTGCATGCCACCACGGGGATGTCTCCCGAATCCTTGCCCCATGGGGGCAGTGGACTCAAGGGTGACTCACTCCGTAGGCGTGGGCGAGCTGCCACAGCAAGGGTCTTGCTGGGTTTGCTAAAACTGCCCCCCGGCAAGGATCTTGCCGGGGGGGGGGGGGTCCGCTTCGTCCCCTTTGCTCTCTGTGGTCTTGGTCTTGGCGTCGTTCTGCTTCTCCTGAGCTTCGGCCTTACCTTGGCTCACCTCCCTTGCCTTGCTCAGTGTGGTGGTGCCTGTGGCTCAGACTGCCCGTGCATAGTTATAGGGGTACAAAAAGTGTACCCCTCTTTTTGTACACCGACAGGAGCCCCCGGGCCTGGGCCACACGTAAGCGCAATCGCGTCGTTGGGCTAGGCTCAAAAACGGTGCGCGGGCAGACGGGGCGGTTTTTACCGCGGTAAGATTCTTCGCGCACCGTGCTTCCCATGCTTCCCGCGCGTGGCGCGGCGTGGGGAGGCATGTGTGATGTGGGCGGCATGCGTGGGGCTGAGCTCTGCATGCATGCATCACGTCGTAGTAAAGGGGGCGGTTTGCGCCTTCCCCATAAACGGAGGGAGGCGTGGAGGCGCGACCCATTTACTGAACGGGGCCGAGGCGTGGTCTTCAAGGCGTCCACTCCCCACGATCACGGGGTGGGGAGAGGTCGCCTCACCCGTCGCCTCGGTCCTGCATGCCCTCCACGTGGCTTTCATGCGCTCGGGGTGGCGAACGGTGGAGGCGGGAAACCGGGCCGCCGCGGGCTGGGGCGGCGGGTCGGTTCTAGTTCCCTGCGCCTTCCGCGTCTTGATTGGCTGAGTGGGGCGGCCGAGCCCCCACCCCGTTCCTTTATAAAGAACGGGGGGGATGGCGTCCCGCATTCCTTCATCTCCTCCTTCCTTCAACTTCTGCTCCCCCCTCCCATCCGTCATGGAGAGAGGGAATCCTGGTCCTTCAACGGTGGCGGCGATGGTCGCTGCTCGACAACGGTCCTTCCTTCTCCCGCACCTGCGCCGGCAGAGCCAGCCGCGAGGGGAAGGGGGAGGGGGCGAGGCCGTGGGCGAGGCCGAGGCGCTCGGGGAAGAGGAGGACGGGACGGCGCGCCGACCTCGCCTCCGCCGGTAGTTCCTCCCCCCATGGAGGGCCACGTTGGGGACGACCCTTGCGAGTTCTTCGTCAGGCTGCGCCGGCCGCCTCGCTGTCGCCTTCGTCTCCCGACTCCATTCGCGCGGGAGATGGAGCTGGATCCGCCGGAGTCGTTGTGGCTGCGCATGAGGGGCTGCGGGATCAGTGGCACGTGGGCCCGCATCGACTTCCCCTCCCCTCACGTGATGTATCTTCGTCGGGGATGGAAGACGTTCGCCCATATCCACCGCTTGACGGAGGGGCTCACTCTCCATTTTAAGCTGATGGAGGGTGGCCTTCTCTCCGTCAAGGTCTTCGGGTGCTTTGGGACCCGTGCAAGGTGCTGCATGGAGAGCTCTTCCGATAGCGAAGACTCCTCCTCGGGTGGGAGTGACGAGGAGGACAACGGCAGCAACGACGAGGGTAGCAGGCGGCAGGATGACGGGTCCGATTAGGTGTCGGGTGCCGCTCCGTGCGGCACCGGCGACCCCATCATCCGCGTCGCTGGCTCCCTGAACTTCTCGGGGTCGTCTCCTTGGGCGGCTGGCGTTGTGAGGCCGCTGAGGAGGAAGAGGGCGGGCGGCAAGGCCGTCAAGTCGGAGTACGCGGGCACCGACGCCTTCGACGCGTGCTGACGTCCTGCCGCCTCGTCTTCGAGCTCCGCTTCCGGCGCCGCCATCACCATCCAGCCCTTGGACGGCCACCGAGATATTCTCTTGGTGTCTTCTGCTGCCCGTAGCTCGCCTAGGCGCTCCTTTTGCCCTTCTCGCCTCCTTGACCTGCCTCCTGAGGAGAGGGACAAGGAAGGGATTACGTGCACCTTATCTCTTTTTAGTCCGTAAGCCTTCGGGCCTTAGCTGAATTTAAAACTTGTAATCCCATCATTCATGTTTTTCATTCCCTATGGACTGTACCTGAGTGGAATCTTTTTAATGAAAAAGGGATGCTTGCCGGGTCATTTGTTTGTGGGTAAAATGCACAACAAGGAGTAAATCCTTGATATCTTTAAGATAAACATTTCCTTGCCCGGCAACAGGCCTTGCTGTCTCCCCACTTCGCTCGACCTTTCTCACACCTTTGGCAGAGGCAGGGATGAGGTGGGTTCAGGCTCCTTGTTTCATCCTCTCGCTGCCGCGACTACGACCAAACCTGGCCCCAGGAACGAGCCCTAGGGCCTAGAGTACGGGAGCACGGTAGCTTAGGGGAAAACGAGGTTTCACATACCTCAGTCCATAATGGAATGCATGATAAGGGATGAAGACCTTATCTGAAGATGCAGCCCCTGGCAACCCTGGTTTGCCGTGGGTGAATCCTTGCTCTTGCAGCCCCCGGCAATGCTGGCTTGCCGGGGGCTAGATGCTGGTCTGTTCATCTTCTTTTCCTTCCCAAGTGGTTCGGCACGGATATCCGTGTGTCCTGTGAACCAAAGAAGACAAAAGAAAGAGAAAGAGACGCACACTCAACCTCTAAGCTAGGGGTTAGTCGCCGCTAAGCACTATTAACCCTAACCAAGGACGAGACTCAACCTAGCATGCATGCTATAACTCAGGGCGCCAGCGCTTCATTTATCTGTGCTTAGGGTCTGCGCCTGGCTTTGTACAAAGGGTTACATGCATCATCGACAAT